>NW_027102921.1:0-2500 GCF_036373705.1 Amia ocellicauda
CAGACCTCCAGGGCAGGCAGGCAGACCTCCAGGGCTGGATAGCAGACCTCCAGGGCAGGCAGGCAGACCTCCAGGGCTGGATAGCAGACCTCCAGGGCAGGCAGGCAGACCTCCAGGGCAGGCAGGCAGACCTCCAGGGCAGGCAGGCAGACCTCCAGGGCAGGCAGGCAGACCTCCAGGGCTAACAGGCAGGCAGGCAGACCTCCAGGGCTGGAAGGCAGACCTCCAGGGCAGGCAGGCAGACCTCCAGGGCTGGATAGCAGACCTCCAGGGCTAACAGGCAGGCAGGCAGACCTCCAGGGCTGGATAGCAGACCTCCAGGGCAGGCAGTGCTGCTGCCAGGGCAGGCAGGCAGACCTCCAGGGCTGGATAGCAGACCTCCAGGGCAGGCAGTGCTGCTACCAGGGCTGGATAGCAGACCTCCAGGGCTAACAGGCAGGCAGGCAGACCTCCAGGGCTGGAAGGCAGACCTCCAGGGCAGGCAGGCAGACCTCCAGGGCTGGATAGCAGACCTCCAGGGCTAACAGGCAGGCAGGCAGACCTCCAGGGCTGGATAGCAGACCTCCAGGGCAGGCAGTGCTGCTGCCAGGGCAGGCAGGCAGACCTCCAGGGCTGGATAGCAGACCTCCAGGGCAGGCAGTGCTGCTACCAGGGCTGGATAGCAGACCTCCAGGGCTGGATAGCAGACCTCCAGGGCAGGCAGGCAGACCTCCAGGGCTGGATAGCAGACCTCCAGGGCAGGCAGGCAGACCTCCAGGGCAGGCAGGCAGACCTCCAGGGCTAACAGGCTGACCTCCAGGGCAGGCAGGCAGACCTCCAGGGCTGGATAGCAGACCTCCAGGGCTAACAGGCAGACCTCCAGGGCTGGCAGGCTGACCTCCAGGGCAGGCAGTGCTGCTGCCAGGGCAGGCAGGCAGACCTCCAGGGCAGGCAGTGCTGCTGCCAGGGCAGGCAGGCAGACCTCCAGGGCTAACAGGCAGGCAGGCAGACCTCCAGGGCTGGATAGCAGACCTCCAGGGCAGGCAGGCAGACCTCCAGGGCAGGCAGGCAGACCTCCAGGGCTGGATAGCAGACCTCCAGGGCTAACAGGCAGACCTCCAGGGCTGGCAGGCTGACCTCCAGGGCAGGCAGTGCTGCTGCCAGGGCAGGCAGGCAGACCTCCAGGGCAGGCAGTGCTGCTGCCAGGGCAGGCAGGCAGACCTCCAGGGCTAACAGGCAGGCAGACAGACCTCCAGGGCAGGCAGGCAGACCTCCAGGGCTAACAGGCTGACCTCCAGGGCAGGCAGGCAGACCTCCAGGGCAGGCAGTGCTGCTACCAGGGCTGGATAGCAGACCTCCAGGGCAGGCAGTGCTGCTACCAGGGCTGGATAGCAGACCTCCAGGGCTAACAGGCTGACCTCCAGGGCTGGATAGCAGACCTCCAGGGCTAACAGGCAGACCTCCAGGGCTGGCAGGCTGACCTCCAGGGCTGGATAGCAGACCTCCAGGGCTAACAGGCAGACCTCCAGGGCTGGCAGGCTGACCTCCAGGGCAGGCAGTGCTGCTACCAGGGCTGGATAGCAGACCTCCAGGGCTGGATGGCAGGCAGGCAGACCTCCAGGGCTGGATAGCAGACCTCCAGGGCAGGCAGGCCGGGCCCCCGGTGCTGCATCTCGGCCGCTGCCTGGGGCGGACCGGCCCGGGTGCCCTTGCGCTTTTTCGACACCAGGGGGCAGTTGGGTGCCATTCCGTCCCTCGTGTGGCGAAATGGCGGTACTGCACCTCCGCCTTTTTGCTGGAGAAAGTCAGCAGTCGGGACAATGCGCCACACGGTCCGTCGGCAGGAGGCCCGGGCCCGGGCACAACTCCCCGGTGGGGACGGACGCCGGGCTGGAGCCTCCCTTCAGCACACACACTCACTCACTCACTCACTGACCGACCGACTGACTGCAGGAAAGGCTCCCGGCTCCCAGCGCTCAGTCAGCAGGCCTACTCCTCCCCGGTGGGGACGGACGCCGGGCTGGAGCTTTCCTTCAGCACACACACTCACTCTCTGACCGACCGACCGACCGACGGCTCCCAGCGCTCAGCCTGCAGGGCTACTCCTCCCCGGTGGGGACGGACGCCGGGCTGGAGCTTTCCTCCAGCACACACACTCACTCTCTGACCGACCGACCGACCGACGGCTCCCAGCGCTCAGCCTGCAGGCCTACTCCTCCCCGGTGGGGACGGACGCCGGGCTGGAGCTTTCCTTCAGCACACACACTCACTCTCTGACCGACCGACCGACCGACGGCTCCCAGCGCTCAGCCTGCAGGGCTACTCCTCCCCGGTGGGGACGGACGCCGGGCTGGAGCTTTCCTTCAGCACACACACTCACTCTCTGACCGACCGACCGACCGACGGCTCCCAGCGCTCAGTCAGCAGGCCTACTCCTCCCCGGTGGGGACGGACGCCGGGCTGGAGCTTTCCTTCAGCACACACACTCACTCTCTGACCGACCGACCGACCGACGGCTCCC
>NW_027102921.1:12500-21937 GCF_036373705.1 Amia ocellicauda
TCCTGCCGGGGGCGGGCAGCATACATATGTCCGTTCCGTGGGAACCACCGGGGAGATGTCAGAGCCCGTGAAACCCCGAAAGACAGAGCCTTAAAGGCCCGCAAGCCCTTGGGGTGAACGTCTGGGGCGGGCAGCATACATACACCCCGGTCGGGAACCACAGGGAGGTGAGGTCAGAGCCCGTGAAACCCCGAAAGACAGACCCTTAAAGGCCCGCAAGCCCTTGGGGTGAACGTCTGGGGCGGGCAGCATACACACTCTCCACGGCGGGCCGCGAAGACTTAGCGGGCGCAGCCGCCGGAGCGGGCCGCCGACGAGGCCTGAAACGCGGGGTGCGGCCGGGACCGTTCCCCCCCTTGCATTTCGCTGGATGATCAGACAGTCGCAAAGAACCGTCTGAAAATCCCGGGCCAAGTCCAGAAAGTGTCCGTAAAAGAGCTAGCGGGGCCCAGCCACTTTCCTCCAGCAAGTGCCCTTAGCTCAGTTTTGACCTCTCTCATTGCACTAAGTGTCTTCAAAAACCCAGTTCCTGTATTTCCCCCGGCACCGTAGAGAAATGCTGACAGCCTGGAACACTGTGGCGGCTGCACACGGCACTCCCATGCCCGCCGCGAGCAGCCTAGCCCCGCCTCAGACCCGCGAGAACCGCCCATCGGCACACGGCCCGCTGTGCGCCCGAGCCGTTTGGTGTAAAAACTGTCCAAAAGTGGTTTCGACCACTTAGGAACATCGTAGAGACTCGAAATAAAAAGGATTTTGTTGGAAAAGCGATTCTGAGGAAGGCTGTGTTAAAATTAATTTCGGGAAATGTCGTTTACCCCCCCCCAAATGGCTCCGAAGTACCCCCCCCCCACCCCCCCCCTAAAAAACCGTGTTCCGGGGGTTTTTCGAGAAAACAAACACACGGGGTATATAGAGGGGACTGAGACGAATCGAATGACGTGCTTTGCAAAGAAATCGGGGGCTCACAGCCCCCCCAGGAGAGGTTCAAAAGTCGGAGGACTGGTCACCTAACTCCCATTGAAGTCAATGGGGGAAAAATGAAAACTGTCAAAAAGGCTTAAAATGGTTCAAAAACCCACTGGGGCAGTAGATAATCATCCTATTTGAATTTTAAAAGTCTTAGTTTGGCGAAAAAATACCTTTTAATAATTGTTTTAGGGGTCAGAAAAATCAGCTCCGGCTGCCTGGTCACCTAGGGGAGATAGAAAATTTTTCTAAGTTTTTCACTCGGCCGCCTGGTCCCCTAACTCGAAAATTTTAAAGTGCTCCCATCGGTCCCGGGATAGGGTGGCTGATAGCTGGGAGCCCCCTGAGCACTGCCCCGGTGTTAGTTTTCGGAGAAATGCCCCCGTTGATTTGTTATGATTTTTTTTCCGCCGGCCGCCTGGTCGCCCTAATGCAAAGTCAATGGGAGTGAGGAGATAGAAAATTTTTCAAAGTTTTTCACTCGGCCGCCTGGTCCCCTAACTCGAAAATTTTAAAGTGCTCCCATCGGTCCCGGGATAGGGTGGCTGATAGCTGGGAGCCCCCTGAGCACTGCCCCGGTGTTAGTTTTCGGAGAAATGCCTCCGTTGATTTGTTATGATTTTTTTTCCGCCGGCCGCCTGGTCGCCCTAATGTAAAGTCAATGGGAGTGAGGAGATAGAAAATTTTTCAAAGTTTTTCACCCGGCCACAAACGACTCCAAAACACACTGGGGCTGTGGCTGGGACTCTCACCAGGACTGCCCCCTACTTTATTTATGGATTAAAAAGCATTCTATATTAATTTTTCGATTTTTGGGACCCGGGACGCCTGGTCACCTAACTCCCCTTCTATCCCTATGGGGGGGGACGGGGACATCGAAAACGCTCCCATCGCTGCCGAGGCACGCTGCGGGGACTCTCCCTACCATCGCCCCATGCTTCCTTTGAAGAATATATGACGTTTTTCAATTTTCACCGACATTTGAAAATCAAAACTTCAGAACATTTCATAGTTATTCTCAATGGGTTGTCTAGGGGCACACATCTCTAAACTGGGGGAAATGCTCAAAATGATTAAAAAGAAAAACAATGCCCCCAGACCCGGGGGGCTGATAGCTGGGAGCCCCCTGAGCACAGCCCCGGTGTTAGTTTCTGGAGAAATGCCCCCGTTGATTTGTTATGATTTTTTTTCCGCCGGCCGCCTGGTCGCCCTAATGCAAAGTCAATGGGAGTGAGGAGATAGAATATTTTTCAAAGTTTTTCACTCGGCCGTCTGGTCCCCTGACTCGAAAATTTTAAAGTGCTCCCATCGGTCCCAGGGTAGGGTGGCTGATAGCTGGGAGCCCCCTGAGCACTGCCCCGGTGTTAGTTTCTGGAGAAATGCCCCCGTTGATTTGTTATGATTTTTTTTCCGCCGGCCGCCTGGTCGCCCTAATGCAAAGTCAATGGGAGTGAGGAGATAGAATATTTTTCAAAGTTTTTCACTCGGCCGTCTGGTCCCCTGACTCGAAAATTTTAAAGTGCTCCCATCGGTCCCAGGGTAGGGTGGCTGATAGCTGGGAGCCCCCTGAGCACTGCCCCGGTGTTAGTTTCTGGAGAAATGCCCCCGTTGATTTGTTATGATTTTTTTTCCGCCGGCCGCCTGGTCGCCCTAATGCAAAGTCAATGGGAGTGAGGAGATAGAATATTTTTCAAAGTTTTTCACTCGGCCGTCTGGTCCCCTGACTCGAAAATTTTAAAGTGCTCCCATCGGTCCCAGGGTAGGGTGGCTGATAGCTGGGAGCCCCCTGAGCACTGCCCCGGTGTTAGTTTCTGGAGAAATGCCCCCGTTGATTTGTTATGATTTTTTTTCCGCCGGCCGCCTGGTCGCCCTAATGCAAAGTCAATGGGAGTGAGGAGATAGAATATTTTTCAAAGTTTTTCACTCGGCCGTCTGGTCCCCTGACTCGAAAATTTTAAAGTGCTCCCATCGGTCCCAGGGTAGGGTGGCTGATAGCTGGGAGCCCCCTGAGCACTGCCCCGGTGTTAGTTTCTGGAGAAATGCCCCCGTTGATTTGTTATGATTTTTTTTCCGCCGGCCGCCTGGTCGCCCTAATGCAAAGTCAATGGGAGTGAGGAGATAGAATATTTTTCAAAGTTTTTCACTCGGCCGTCTGGTCCCCTGACTCGAAAATTTTAAAGTGCTCCCATCGGTCCCAGGGTAGGGTGGCTGATAGCTGGGAGCCCCCTGAGCACAGCCCCGGTGTTAGTTTCTGGAGAAATGCCCCCGTTGATTTGTTATGATTTTTTTTCCGCCGGCCGCCTGGTCGCCCTAATGCAAAGTCAATGGGAGTGAGGAGATAGAATATTTTTCAAAGTTTTTCACTCGGCCGTCTGGTCCCCTGACTCGAAAATTTTAAAGTGCTCCCATCGGTCCCGGGATAGGGTGGCTGATAGCTGGGAGCCTCCTGAGCACTGCCCCGGTGTTAGTTTCTGGAGAACTGCCCCCGTTGATTTGTTATGATCCGTAGTTGCCGGCCGGCCGCCCGGCATTGCTCTATCGGATGGAGCGTGGGCTGGCTATGGGAGATTTAGCGATTTTCGGAACCGGCCCCGATGGCCCCCCAAACCGGGTGGCCACGAGGTGGGACCCCCCTGAGCACTGCCCCGGTGTTAGTTTTCCGAGAAATGCCCCCGTTGATTTGTTATGATCCGTAGTTGCCGGCCGGCCGCCCGGCATTGCTCTATCGGATGGAGCGTGGGCTGGCTATGGGAGATTTAGCGATTTTCGGAACCGGCCCCGATCGCCCCCCAAACCGGGTGGCCACGAGGTGGGACCCCCCTGAGCACTGCCCCGGTGTTAGTTTTCGGAGAAATGCCCCCGTTGATTTGTTATGATCCGTAGTTGCCGGCCGGCCGCCCGGCATTGCTCTATCGGATGGAGCGTGGGCTGGCTATGGGAGATTTAGCGATTTTCGGAACCGGCCCCGATCGCCCCCCAAACCGGGTGGCCACGAGGTGGGACCCCCCTGAGCACTGCCCCGGTGTTAGTTTTCGGAGAAATGCCCCCGTTGATTTGTTATGATCCGTAGTTGCCGGCCGGCCGCCCGGCATTGCTCTATCGGATGGAGCGTGGGCTGGCTATGGGAGATTTAGCGATTTTCGGAACCGGCCCCGATCGCCCCCCAAACCGGGTGGCCACGAGGTGGGACCCCCCTGAGCACTGCCCCGGTGTTAGTTTTCGGAGAAATGCCCCCGTTGATTTGTTATGATCCGTAGTTGCCGGCCGGCCGCCCGGCATTGCTCTATCGGATGGAGCGTGGGCTGGCTATGGGAGATTTAGCGATTTTCGGAACCGGCCCCGATCGCCCCCCAAACCGGGTGGCCACGAGGTGGGACCCCCCTGAGCACTGCCCCGGTGTTAGTTTTCGGAGAAATGCCCCCGTTGATTTGTTATGATCCGTAGTTGCCGGCCGGCCGCCCGGCATTGCTCTATCGGATGGAGCGTGGGCTGGCTATGGGAGATTTAGCGATTTTCGGAACCGGCCCCGATCGCCCCCCAAACCGGGTGGCCACGAGGTGGGACCCCCCTGAGCACTGCCCCGGTGTTAGTTTTCGGAGAAATGCCCCCGTTGATTTGTTATGATCCGTAGTTGCCGGCCGGCCGCCCGGCATTGCTCTATCGGATGGAGCGTGGGCTGGCTATGGGAGATTTAGCGATTTTCGGAACCGGCCCCGATCGCCCCCCAAACCGGGTGGCCACGAGGTGGGACCCCCCTGAGCACTGCCCCGGTGTTAGTTTTCGGAGAAATGCCCCCGTTGATTTGTTACGATTATTTTTCGCCCAGGCGATGTGCCTTTTCATTTTGTTTTGCACTTTCCTTCATTCCTTGGTGCATGCTACCATCTAACGGACACATTTCGGTACTGCAGTTTGAAAGTAATTTCCCCGTCTAGGGATCTCTCAATGCCCTGGGCTGCGAAAGGAGGGCAAGGACACCCTATGTTCTCATGAGTGCAAAGCCCCCCCGGCTTCAAGGCATTCCAAAAGGAAAACCGGAGACACTGCTGTACACACACACACACACACACACACACACACACACACACACACACACACAGAGAGAGAGAGAGAGAGAGAGAGAGAGAGAGAGATAGAGAGAGAGTAGTCACACAGTGGAATAAACTCCCCAGCGATGTGGTAGAAGCTGAAAGTTGGGGAACATTGTGATGGTCTATATTTCTTGGCAGATAATAAAAGATGCTCTTATCATGCCTCCGTTGATGTGTTATGATCCATAGGTTGCCGGCCGCCCGGCATTGCTCTGATCGGATGGACCGTGGGCTGCCTATGGCAGAGTATGGGCGATTCTTCAGCCGGCCCCGATGGCCCCCCAAACCGGGTGGCCACGAGGTGGGACCCCCCTGAGCACTGCCCCGGTGTTAGTTTTCGGAGAAATGCCCCCGTTGATTTGTTATGATCCGTAGTTGCCGGCCGGCCGCCCGGCATTGCTCTATCGGATGGAGCGTGGGCTGGCTATGGGAGATTTAGCGATTTTCGGAACCGGCCCCGATCGCCCCCCAAACCGGGTGGCCACGAGGTGGGACCCCCCTGAGCACTGCCCCGGTGTTAGTTTTCGGAGAAATGCCCCCGTTGATTTCTTATGATCCGTAGTTGCCGGCCGGCCGCCCGGCATTGCTCTATCGGATGGAGCGTGGGCTGGCTATGGGAGATTTAGCGATTTTCGGAACCGGCCCCGATCGCCCCCCAAACCGGGTGGCCACGAGGTGGGACCCCCCTGAGCACTGCCCCGGTGTTAGTTTTCGGAGAAATGCCCCCGTTGATTTGTTACGATTATTTTTCGCCCAGGCGATGTGCCTTTTCATTTTGTTTTGCACTTTCCTTCATTCCTTGGTGCATGCTGCCATCTAACGGACACATTTCGGTACTGCAGTTTGAAAGTAATTTCCCCGTCTAGGGATCTCTCTCTCGTCTAGGGACACTGCTGTACACACACACACACACACACACACACACACACACACACACACACACACACACACACAGTGAGAGAGAGGGAGAGATAGAGAGAGAGAGAGGTGGAGAGGGAGAGAGAGGTGGAGATAGAGAGATGGAGATAGAGATGGAGATAGAGAGAGATGGAGATAGAGAGAGAGATGGAGATGGAGAGAGAGATGGTGATAGAGAGATAGAGATAGAGAGAGAGATGGTGATAGAGAGATGGAGATAGAGAGAGAGATGGTGATAGAGAGATGGAGATAGAGAGAGAGATGGTGACAGAGAGAGAGTCGTCACACTCTGGAACAAACTCCCCAGAAGCTGAAAGTTGGGGAACATTATGATGATCTTTATTTCTTGGCAGATAATAAATGATGATCTTACAGAGGGCGACTTACAACACCAGTGCAAACATACAGCGAAGGACAAGGCATCAATCGCGACAGAATCCCTTGAGTTAAAGCAGCAGATTCAGAATAACACACGTCAAAACAGACTGGAGACTAAAACGAGCACGAAAGGTGTCGAATATGTGGCCTCCTCTCGCTTGTAAACTCTCTCGTGTTCCTGTCGATGGGGTCGGCGGCTCGGGGCAGCGGCCTAGCAGCAGCAGGCAGGCCACCCGGCTGCCTGGGGCTGACCTCCGGGGCAGGCAGGCAGGCAGACCTCCAGGGCAGGCAGGCAGGCAGGCAGGCAGACCTCCAGGGCTAACAGGCTGACCTCCAGGGCTGGCAGGCTGACCTCCAGGGCTGGAAGGCAGGATGGCAGACCTCCAGGGCAGGCAGGCAGGCAGGCAGGCAGGCAGGCAGACCTCCAGGGCTGGCAGGGAGACCTCCAGGGCTGGCAGGCAGGCAGGCAGGGCTGTGTGGCTGGGGAGGGCAGGCTGGCAGGCAGGTAGGCCGTGCTGCTGCCAGGGCTGGAAGGCTGACCTCCAGGGCAGGCAGGCAGGCAGACCTCCAGGGCAGGCAGGCAGGTAGGCCGTGCTGCTGCCAGGGCTGGCAGGCTGACCTCCAGGGCAGGCAGGCAGGCAGGCAGACCTCCAGGGCTGGCAGGCTGACCTCCAGGGCAGGCAGGCAGGCAGGCAGGCAGACCTCCAGGGCTAACAGGCTGACCTCCAGGGCTGGCAGGCTGACCTCCAGGGCTGGAAGGCAGGATGGCAGACCTCCAGGGCAGGCAGGCAGGCAGGCAGGCAGGCAGGCAGACCTCCAGGGCTGGCAGGGAGACCTCCAGGGCTGGCAGGCAGGCAGGCAGGGCTGTGTGGCTGGGGAGGGCAGGCTGGCAGGCAGGTAGGCCGTGCTGCTGCCAGGGCTGGAAGGCTGACCTCCAGGGCAGGCAGGCAGGCAGACCTCCAGGGCAGGCAGGCAGGTAGGCCGTGCTGCTGCCAGGGCTGGCAGGCTGACCTCCAGGGCAGGCAGGCAGGCAGGCAGACCTCCAGGGCTGGCAGGCTGACCTCCAGGGCAGGCAGGCAGGCAGGCAGGCAGACCTCCAGGGCTAACAGGCTGACCTCCAGGGCTGGCAGGCTGACCTCCAGGGCTGGAAGGCAGGATGGCAGACCTCCAGGGCAGGCAGGCAGGCAGGCAGGCAGGCAGGCAGACCTCCAGGGCTGGCAGGGAGACCTCCAGGGCTGGCAGGCAGGCAGGCAGGGCTGTGTGGCTGGGGAGGGCAGGCTGGCAGGCAGGTAGGCCGTGCTGCTGCCAGGGCTGGAAGGCTGACCTCCAGGGCAGGCAGGCAGGCAGACCTCCAGGGCAGGCAGGCAGGTAGGCCGTGCTGCTGCCAGGGCTGGCAGGCTGACCTCCAGGGCAGGCAGGCAGGCAGGCAGACCTCCAGGGCTGGCAGGCTGACCTCCAGGGCAGGCAGGCAGGCAGGCAGGCAGACCTCCAGGGCTAACAGGCTGACCTCCAGGGCTGGCAGGCTGACCTCCAGGGCTGGAAGGCAGGATGGCAGACCTCCAGGGCAGGCAGGCAGGCAGGCAGGCAGGCAGGCAGACCTCCAGGGCTGGCAGGGAGACCTCCAGGGCTGGCAGGCAGGCAGGCAGGGCTGTGTGGCTGGGGAGGGCAGGCTGGCAGGCAGGTAGGCCGTGCTGCTGCCAGGGCTGGAAGGCTGACCTCCAGGGCAGGCAGGCAGGCAGACCTCCAGGGCAGGCAGGCAGGTAGGCCGTGCTGCTGCCAGGGCTGGCAGGCTGACCTCCAGGGCAGGCAGGCAGGCAGGCAGACCTCCAGGGCTGGCAGGCTGACCTCCAGGGCAGGCAGGCAGGCAGGCAGGCAGACCTCCAGGGCTAACAGGCTGACCTCCAGGGCTGGCAGGCTGACCTCCAGGGCTGGAAGGCAGGATGGCAGACCTCCAGGGCAGGCAGGCAGGCAGGCAGGCAGGCAGGCAGACCTCCAGGGCTGGCAGGGAGACCTCCAGGGCTGGCAGGCAGGCAGGCAGGGCTGTGTGGCTGGGGAGGGCAGGCTGGCAGGCAGGTAGGCCGTGCTGCTGCCAGGGCTGGAAGGCTGACCTCCAGGGCAGGCAGGCAGGCAGACCTCCAGGGCAGGCAGGCAGGTAGGCCGTGCTGCTGCCAGGGCTGGCAGGCTGACCTCCAGGGCAGGCAGGCAGGCAGGCAGACCTCCAGGGCTGGCAGGCTGACCTCCAGGGCAGGCAGGCAGGCAGGCAGGCAGACCTCCAGGGCTAACAGGCTGACCTCCAGGGCTGGCAGGCTGACCTCCAGGGCTGGAAGGCAGGATGGCAGACCTCCAGGGCAGGCAGGCAGGCAGGCAGGCAGGCAGGCAGACCTCCAGGGCTGGCAGGGAGACCTCCAGGGCTGGCAGGCAGGCAGGCAGGGCTGTGTGGCTGGGGAGGGCAGGCTGGCAGGCAGGTAGGCCGTGCTGCTGCCAGGGCTGGAAGGCTGACCTCCAGGGCAGGCAGGCAGGCAGACCTCCAGGGCAGGCAGGCAGGTAGGCCGTGCTGCTGCCAGGGCTGGCAGGCTGACCTCCAGGGCAGGCAGGCAGGCAGGCAGACCTCCAGGGCTGGCAGGCTGACCTCCAGGGCAGGCAGGCAGGCAGGCAGGCAGACCTCCAGGGCTAACAGGCTGACCTCCAGGGCTGGCAGGCTGACCTCCAGGGCTGGAAGGCAGGATGGCAGACCTCCAGGGCAGGCAGGCAGGCAGGCAGGCAGGCAGGCAGACCTCCAGGGCTGGCAGGGAGACCTCCAGGGCTGGCAGGCAGGCAGGCAGGGCTGTGTGGCTGGGGAGGGCAGGCTGGCAGGCAGGTAGGCCGTGCTGCTGCCAGGGCTGGAAGGCTGACCTCCAGGGCAGGCAGGCAGGCAGACCTCCAGGGCAGGCAGGCAGGTAGGCCGTGCTGCTGCCAGGGCTGGCAGGCTGACCTCCAGGGCAGGCAGGCAGGCAGGCAGACCTCCAGGGCTGGCAGGCTGACCTCCAGGGCAGGCAGGCAGGCAGGCAGGCAGACCTCCAGGGCTAACAGGCTGACCTCCAG
>NW_027102922.1:0-10000 GCF_036373705.1 Amia ocellicauda
ATGTGCCTTTTCATTTTGTTTTGCACTTTCCTTCATTCCTTGGTGCATGCTACCATCTAACGGACACATTTCGGTACTGCAGTTTGAAAGTAATTTCCCCGTCTAGGGATCTCTCAATGCCCTGGGCTGCGAAAGGAGGGCAAGGACACCCTATGTTCTCATGAGTGCAAAGCCCCCCCGGCTTCAAGGCATTCCAAAAGGAAAACCGGAGACACTGCTGTACACACACACACACACACACACACACACACACACACACACACACACAGAGAGAGAGAGAGAGAGAGAGAGAGATAGAGAGAGAGTAGTCACACAGTGGAATAAACTCCCCAGCGATGTGGTAGAAGCTGAAAGTTGGGGAACATTGTGATGGTCTATATTTCTTGGCAGATAATAAAAGATGCTCTTATCATGCCTCCGTTGATGTGTTATGATCCATAGGTTGCCGGCCGCCCGGCATTGCTCTGATCGGATGGACCGTGGGCTGCCTATGGCAGAGTATGGGCGATTCTTCAGCCGGCCCCGATGGCCCCCCAAACCGGGTGGCCACGAGGTGGGACCCCCCTGAGCACTGCCGCGGTGTTAGTTTTCCGAGAAATGCCCCCGTTGATTTGTTATGATCCGTAGTTGCCGGCCGGCCGCCCGGCATTGCTCTATCGGATGGAGCGTGGGCTGGCTATGGGAGATTTAGCGATTTTCGGAACCGGCCCCGATGGCCCCCCAAACCGGGTGGCCACGAGGTGGGACCCCCCTGAGCACTGCCCCGGTGTTAGTTTTCGGAGAAATGCCCCCGTTGATTTGTTATGATCCGTAGTTGCCGGCCGGCCGCCCGGCATTGCTCTATCGGATGGAGCGTGGGCTGGCTATGGGAGATTTAGCGATTTTCGGAACCGGCCCCGATGGCCCCCCAAACCGGGTGGCCACGAGGTGGGACCCCCCTGAGCACTGCCCCGGTGTTAGTTTTCGGAGAAATGCCCCCGTTGATTTGTTATGATCCGTAGTTGCCGGCCGGCCGCCCGGCATTGCTCTATCGGATGGAGCGTGGGCTGGCTATGGGAGATTTAGCGATTTTCGGAACCGGCCCCGATCGCCCCCCAAACCGGGTGGCCACGAGGTGGGACCCCCCTGAGCACTGCCCCGGTGTTAGTTTTCCGAGAAATGCCCCCGTTGATTTGTTACGATTATTTTTCGCCCAGGCGATGTGCCTTTTCATTTTGTTTTGCACTTTCCTTCATTCCTTGGTGCATGCTGCCATCTAACGGACACATTTCGGTACTGCAGTTTGAAAGTAATTTCCCCGTCTAGGGATCTCTCTCTCGTCTAGGGACACTGCTGTACACACACACACACACACACACACACACACACACACACACACACACACACACACACACACACACACACAGTGAGAGAGAGGGAGAGATAGAGAGAGAGAGAGGTGGAGAGGGAGAGAGAGGTGGAGATAGAGAGATGGAGATAGAGAGAGATGGAGATAGAGAGAGATGGAGATAGAGAGAGAGATGGAGATAGAGAGAGAGTCGTCACACTCTGGAACAAACTCCCCAGAAGCTGAAAGTTGGGGAACATTATGATGATCTTTATTTCTTGGCAGATAATAAATGATGATCTTACAGAGGGCGACTTACAACACCAGTGCAAACATACAGCGAAGGACAAGGCATCAATCGCGACAGAATCCCTTGAGTTAAAGCAGCAGATTCAGAATAACACACGTCAAAACAGACTGGAGACTAAAACGAGCACGAAAGGTGTCGAATATGTGGCCTCCTCTCGCTTGTAAACTCTCTCGTGTTCCTGTCGATGGGGTCGGCGGCTCGGGGCAGCGGCCTAGCAGCAGCAGGCAGGCCACCCGGCTGCCTGGGGCTGACCTCCGGGGCAGGCAGGCAGGCAGGCAGACCTCCAGGGCAGGCAGGCAGGCAGGCAGGCAGACCTCCAGGGCAGGCAGGCAGGTAGGCCGTGCTGCTGCCAGGGCTGGCAGGCTGACCTCCAGGGCAGGCAGGCAGGCAGGCAGACCTCCAGGGCTGGCAGGCTGACCTCCAGGGCAGGCAGGCAGGCAGGCAGGCAGACCTCCAGGGCTAACAGGCTGACCTCCAGGGCTGGCAGGCTGACCTCCAGGGCTGGAAGGCAGGATGGCAGACCTCCAGGGCAGGCAGGCAGGCAGGCAGGCAGACCTCCAGGGCTGGCAGGGAGACCTCCAGGGCTGGCAGGCAGGCAGGCAGGGCTGTGTGGCTGGGGAGGGCAGGCTGGCAGGCAGGTAGGCCGTGCTGCTGCCAGGGCTGGAAGGCTGACCTCCAGGGCAGGCAGGCAGGCAGACCTCCAGGGCAGGCAGGCAGGTAGGCCGTGCTGCTGCCAGGGCTGGCAGGCTGACCTCCAGGGCAGGCAGGCTGACCTCCAGGGCAGGCAGTGCTGCTACCAGGGCAGGCAGGCAGACCTCCAGGGCAGGCAGGCTGACCTCCAGGGCAGGCAGGCAGGCAGGCAGACCTCCAGGGCAGGCAGGCAGGCAGGCAGGCAGACCTCCAGGGCAGGCAGGCAGGTAGGCCGTGCTGCTGCCAGGGCTGGCAGGCTGACCTCCAGGGCAGGCAGGCAGGCAGGCAGACCTCCAGGGCTGGCAGGCTGACCTCCAGGGCAGGCAGGCAGGCAGGCAGGCAGACCTCCAGGGCTAACAGGCTGACCTCCAGGGCTGGCAGGCTGACCTCCAGGGCTGGAAGGCAGGATGGCAGACCTCCAGGGCAGGCAGGCAGGCAGGCAGGCAGACCTCCAGGGCTGGCAGGGAGACCTCCAGGGCTGGCAGGCAGGCAGGCAGGGCTGTGTGGCTGGGGAGGGCAGGCTGGCAGGCAGGTAGGCCGTGCTGCTGCCAGGGCTGGAAGGCTGACCTCCAGGGCAGGCAGGCAGGCAGACCTCCAGGGCAGGCAGGCAGGTAGGCCGTGCTGCTGCCAGGGCTGGCAGGCTGACCTCCAGGGCAGGCAGGCTGACCTCCAGGGCAGGCAGTGCTGCTACCAGGGCAGGCAGGCAGACCTCCAGGGCAGGCAGGCTGACCTCCAGGGCAGGCAGGCAGGCAGGCAGACCTCCAGGGCAGGCAGGCAGGCAGGCAGGCAGACCTCCAGGGCAGGCAGGCAGGTAGGCCGTGCTGCTGCCAGGGCTGGCAGGCTGACCTCCAGGGCAGGCAGGCAGGCAGGCAGACCTCCAGGGCTGGCAGGCTGACCTCCAGGGCAGGCAGGCAGGCAGGCAGGCAGACCTCCAGGGCTAACAGGCTGACCTCCAGGGCTGGCAGGCTGACCTCCAGGGCTGGAAGGCAGGATGGCAGACCTCCAGGGCAGGCAGGCAGGCAGGCAGGCAGACCTCCAGGGCTGGCAGGGAGACCTCCAGGGCTGGCAGGCAGGCAGGCAGGGCTGTGTGGCTGGGGAGGGCAGGCTGGCAGGCAGGTAGGCCGTGCTGCTGCCAGGGCTGGAAGGCTGACCTCCAGGGCAGGCAGGCAGGCAGACCTCCAGGGCAGGCAGGCAGGTAGGCCGTGCTGCTGCCAGGGCTGGCAGGCTGACCTCCAGGGCAGGCAGGCTGACCTCCAGGGCAGGCAGTGCTGCTACCAGGGCAGGCAGGCAGACCTCCAGGGCAGGCAGGCTGACCTCCAGGGCAGGCAGGCAGGCAGGCAGACCTCCAGGGCAGGCAGGCAGGCAGGCAGGCAGACCTCCAGGGCAGGCAGGCAGGTAGGCCGTGCTGCTGCCAGGGCTGGCAGGCTGACCTCCAGGGCAGGCAGGCAGGCAGGCAGACCTCCAGGGCTGGCAGGCTGACCTCCAGGGCAGGCAGGCAGGCAGGCAGGCAGACCTCCAGGGCTAACAGGCTGACCTCCAGGGCTGGCAGGCTGACCTCCAGGGCTGGAAGGCAGGATGGCAGACCTCCAGGGCAGGCAGGCAGGCAGGCAGGCAGACCTCCAGGGCTGGCAGGGAGACCTCCAGGGCTGGCAGGCAGGCAGGCAGGGCTGTGTGGCTGGGGAGGGCAGGCTGGCAGGCAGGTAGGCCGTGCTGCTGCCAGGGCTGGAAGGCTGACCTCCAGGGCAGGCAGGCAGGCAGACCTCCAGGGCAGGCAGGCAGGTAGGCCGTGCTGCTGCCAGGGCTGGCAGGCTGACCTCCAGGGCAGGCAGGCTGACCTCCAGGGCAGGCAGTGCTGCTACCAGGGCAGGCAGGCAGACCTCCAGGGCAGGCAGGCTGACCTCCAGGCAGGCAGGCAGGCAGGCAGGCAGACCTCCAGGGCAGGCAGGCAGGCAGGCAGGCAGACCTCCAGGGCAGGCAGGCAGGTAGGCCGTGCTGCTGCCAGGGCTGGCAGGCTGACCTCCAGGGCAGGCAGGCAGGCAGGCAGACCTCCAGGGCTGGCAGGCTGACCTCCAGGGCAGGCAGGCAGGCAGGCAGGCAGACCTCCAGGGCTAACAGGCTGACCTCCAGGGCTGGCAGGCTGACCTCCAGGGCTGGAAGGCAGGATGGCAGACCTCCAGGGCAGGCAGGCAGGCAGGCAGGCAGACCTCCAGGGCTGGCAGGGAGACCTCCAGGGCTGGCAGGCAGGCAGGCAGGGCTGTGTGGCTGGGGAGGGCAGGCTGGCAGGCAGGTAGGCCGTGCTGCTGCCAGGGCTGGAAGGCTGACCTCCAGGGCAGGCAGGCAGGCAGACCTCCAGGGCAGGCAGGCAGGTAGGCCGTGCTGCTGCCAGGGCTGGCAGGCTGACCTCCAGGGCAGGCAGGCTGACCTCCAGGGCAGGCAGTGCTGCTACCAGGGCAGGCAGGCAGACCTCCAGGGCAGGCAGGCTGACCTCCAGGGCAGGCAGGCAGGCAGGCAGACCTCCAGGGCAGGCAGGCAGGCAGTGCTGCTACCAGGGCAGGCAGGCAGACCTCCAGGGCTAACAGGCTGACCTCCAGGGCAGGCAGTGCTGCTACCAGGGCTGGATAGCAGACCTCCAGGGCAGGCAGGCTGACCTCCAGGGCAGGCAGGCAGGCAGGCAGACAGGCAGGCAGACCTCCAGGGCTAACAGGCTGACCTCCAGGGCTGGCAGGCAGGCAGGCAGGGCTGTGTGGCTGGGGAGGGCAGGCTGGCAGGCAGGTAGGCCGTGCTGCTGCCAGGGCTGGAAGGCTGACCTCCAGGGCAGGCAGGCAGGCAGACCTCCAGGGCAGGCAGGCAGGTAGGCCGTGCTGCTGCCAGGGCTGGCAGGCTGACCTCCAGGGCAGGCAGGCTGACCTCCAGGGCAGGCAGTGCTGCTACCAGGGCAGGCAGGCTGTCCTCCAGGGCTGGATAGCAGACCTCCAGGGCAGGCAGTGCTGCTACCAGGGCAGGCAGGCTGTCCTCCAGGGCTGGATAGCAGACCTCCAGGGCAGGCAGTGCTGCTACCAGGGCTGGATAGCAG
The DNA here is from genome assembly GCF_036373705.1 of Amia ocellicauda. NCBI lineage: Eukaryota > Metazoa > Chordata > Actinopteri > Amiiformes > Amiidae > Amia > Amia ocellicauda. The sequence continues at coordinate 5,401 of NW_027102922.1, forward strand.
ACCTCCAGGGCTGGATGGCAGGCAGGCAGACCTCCAGGGCTGGATAGCAGACCTCCAGGGCTGGAAGGCAGGCAGGCAGACCTCCAGGGCAGGCAGTGCTGCTACCAGGGCTGGATAGCAGACCTCCAGGGCTAACAGGCAGACCTCCAGGGCTGGAAGGCAGGCAGTGCTGCTACCAGGGCAGGCAGGCTGTCCTCCAGGGCTGGAAGGCAGACCTCCAGGGCTGGCAGGCTGACCTCCAGGGCAGGCAGGCAGGCAGGCAGACCTCCAGGGCTGGATAGCAGACCTCCAGGGCTGGATAGCTGACCTCCAGGGCTGGATAGCAGACCTCCAGGGCTAACAGGCTGACCTCCAGGGCTAACAGGCAGACCTCCAGGGCAGGCAGGCAGACCTCCAGGGCAGGCAGTGCTGCTACCAGGGCAGGCAGTGCTGCTGCCAGGGCAGGCAGGCAGACCTCCAGGGCTAACAGGCAGACCTCCAGGGCTAACAGGCAGACCTCCAGGGCTAACAGGCAGACCTCCAGGGCAGGCAGGCAGACCTCCAGGGCAGGCAGGCAGACCTCCAGGGCAGGCAGTGCTGCTACCAGGGCAGGCAGTGCTGCTGCCAGGGCAGGCAGGGAGACCTCCAGGGCTGGATGGCAGGCAGGCAGACCTCCAGGGCTGGATAGCAGACCTCCAGGGCTAACAGGCTGACCTCCAGGGCTAACAGGCAGGCAGGCAGACCTCCAGGGCTGGATAGCAGACCTCCAGGGCTAACAGGCTGACCTCCAGGGCAGGCAGTGCTGCTACCAGGGCTGGATAGCAGACCTCCAGGGCAGGCAGTGCTGCTACCAGGGCAGGCAGTGCTGCTGCCAGGGCTGGATGGCAGGCAGGCAGACCTCCAGGGCTAACAGGCTGACCTCCAGGGCAGGCAGGCAGACCTCCAGGGCTAACAGGCTGACCTCCAGGGCAGGCAGTGCTGCTACCAGGGCAGGCAGGCTGTCCTCCAGGGCTGGATAGCAGACCTCCAGGGCTAACAGGCAGACCTCCAGGGCTGGCAGGCAGGCAGGCAGACCTCCAGGGCAGGCAGTGCTGCTACCAGGGCTGGATAGCAGACCTCCAGGGCAGGCAGTGCTGCTACCAGGGCAGGCAGTGCTGCTGCCAGGGCTGGATGGCAGGCAGGCAGACCTCCAGGGCTAACAGGCTGACCTCCAGGGCAGGCAGGCAGACCTCCAGGGCTAACAGGCTGACCTCCAGGGCAGGCAGTGCTGCTACCAGGGCAGGCAGGCTGTCCTCCAGGGCTGGATAGCAGACCTCCAGGGCAGGCAGTGCTGCTACCAGGGCTGGATAGCAGACCTCCAGGGCTGGATGGCAGGCAGGCAGACCTCCAGGGCTGGATAGCAGACCTCCAGGGCTGGAAGGCAGGCAGGCAGACCTCCAGGGCAGGCAGTGCTGCTACCAGGGCTGGATAGCAGACCTCCAGGGCTAACAGGCAGACCTCCAGGGCTGGAAGGCAGGCAGTGCTGCTACCAGGGCAGGCAGGCTGTCCTCCAGGGCTGGAAGGCAGACCTCCAGGGCTGGCAGGCTGACCTCCAGGGCAGGCAGGCAGGCAGGCAGACCTCCAGGGCTGGATAGCAGACCTCCAGGGCTGGATAGCTGACCTCCAGGGCTGGATAGCAGACCTCCAGGGCTAACAGGCTGACCTCCAGGGCTAACAGGCAGACCTCCAGGGCAGGCAGGCAGACCTCCAGGGCAGGCAGTGCTGCTACCAGGGCAGGCAGTGCTGCTGCCAGGGCAGGCAGGCAGACCTCCAGGGCTAACAGGCAGACCTCCAGGGCTAACAGGCAGACCTCCAGGGCTAACAGGCAGACCTCCAGGGCAGGCAGGCAGACCTCCAGGGCAGGCAGGCAGACCTCCAGGGCAGGCAGTGCTGCTACCAGGGCAGGCAGTGCTGCTGCCAGGGCAGGCAGGGAGACCTCCAGGGCTGGATGGCAGGCAGGCAGACCTCCAGGGCTGGATAGCAGACCTCCAGGGCTAACAGGCTGACCTCCAGGGCTAACAGGCAGGCAGGCAGACCTCCAGGGCTGGATAGCAGACCTCCAGGGCTAACAGGCTGACCTCCAGGGCAGGCAGTGCTGCTACCAGGGCAGGCAGGCAGACCTCCAGGGCAGGCAGTGCTGCTGCCAGGGCAGGCAGGCAGACCTCCAGGGCTGGATAGCAGACCTCCAGGGCTAACAGGCAGACCTCCAGGGCTGGATAGCAGACCTCCAGGGCTGGATAGCAGACCTCCAGGGCAGGCAGTGCTGCTACCAGGGCAGGCAGTGCTGCTGCCAGGGCAGGCAGGCAGACCTCCAGGGCAGGCAGTGCTGCTACCAGGGCTGGATAGCAGACCTCCAGGGCTGGATGGCAGGCAGGCAGACCTCCAGGGCTGGATAGCAGACCTCCAGGGCTAACAGGCAGACCTCCAGGGCAGGCAGGCAGACCTCCAGGGCAGGCAGGCAGACCTCCAGGGCTGGATAGCAGACCTCCAGGGCAGGCAGTGCTGCTACCAGGGCTGGATAGCAGACCTCCAGGGCAGGATAGCAGACCTCCAGGGCTGGATGGCAGGCAGGCAGACCTCCAGGGCAGGCAGGCAGACCTCCAGGGCTGGATAGCAGACCTCCAGGGCTAACAGGCAGGCAGGCAGACCTCCAGGGCTGGATAGCAGACCTCCAGGGCTAACAGGCAGGCAGGCAGACCTCCAGGGCTGGATAGCAGACCTCCAGGGCAGGCAGTGCTGCTACCAGGGCAGGCAGTGCTGCTACCAGGGCTGGAAGGCAGACCTCCAGGGCAGGCAGTGCTGCTACCAGGGCTGGATAGCAGACCTCCAGGGCTGGATAGCAGACCTCCAGGGCAGGCAGGCAGACCTCCAGGGCTGGATAGCAGACCTCCAGGGCTGGCAGGCAGGCAGGCAGACCTCCAGGGCTGGATAGCAGACCTCCAGGGCAGGATAGCAGACCTCCAGGGCTGGATGGCAGGCAGGCAGACCTCCAGGGCTGGATAGCAGACCTCCAGGGCTGGCAGGCAGACCTCCAGGGCTGGATAGCAGACCTCCAGGGCTAACAGGCAGACCTCCAGGGCAGGCAGGCAGACCTCCAGGGCAGGCAGGCAGACCTCCAGGGCTGGATAGCAGACCTCCAGGGCAGGCAGTGCTGCTACCAGGGCTGGATAGCAGACCTCCAGGGCAGGATAGCAGACCTCCAGGGCTGGATGGCAGGCAGGCAGACCTCCAGGGCAGGCAGGCAGACCTCCAGGGCTGGATAGCAGACCTCCAGGGCTAACAGGCAGGCAGGCAGACCTCCAGGGCTGGATAGCAGACCTCCAGGGCTAACAGGCAGGCAGGCAGACCTCCAGGGCTGGATAGCAGACCTCCAGGGCAGGCAGTGCTGCTACCAGGGCAGGCAGTGCTGCTACCAGGGCTGGAAGGCAGACCTCCAGGGCAGGCAGTGCTGCTACCAGGGCTGGATAGCAGACCTCCAGGGCTGGATGGCAGGCAGGCAGACCTCCAGGGCTGGATAGCAGACCTCCAGGGCTGGAAGGCAGGCAGGCAGACCTCCAGGGCAGGCAGTGCTGCTACCAGGGCTGGATAGCAGACCTCCAGGGCTAACAGGCAGACCTCCAGGGCTGGAAGGCAGGCAGTGCTGCTACCAGGGCAGGCAGGCTGTCCTCCAGGGCTGGAAGGCAGACCTCCAGGGCTGGCAGGCTGACCTCCAGGGCAGGCAGGCAGGCAGGCAGACCTCCAGGGCTGGATAGCAGACCTCCAGGGCTGGATAGCTGACCTCCAGGGCTGGATAGCAGACCTCCAGGGCTAACAGGCTGACCTCCAGGGCTAACAGGCAGACCTCCAGGGCAGGCAGGCAGACCTCCAGGGCAGGCAGTGCTGCTACCAGGGCAGGCAGTGCTGCTGCCAGGGCAGGCAGGCAGACCTCCAGGGCTGGAAGGCAGACCTCCAGGGCTGGCAGGCTGACCTCCAGGGCAGGCAGGCAGGCAGGCAGACCTCCAGGGCTGGATAGCTGACCTCCAGGGCTGGATAGCAGACCTCCAGGGCTAACAGGCTGACCTCCAGGGCTAACAGGCAGACCTCCAGGGCAGGCAGGCAGACCTCCAGGGCAGGCAGTGCTGCTACCAGGGCTGGATAGCAGACCTCCAGGGCTAACAGGCAGACCTCCAGGGCTGGCAGTGCTGCTACCAGGGCTGGATAGCAGACCTCCAGGGCTGGATAGCAGACCTCCAGGGCTAACAGGCAGACCTCCAGGGCTGGCAGGCTGACCTCCAGGGCAGGCAGGCAGGCAGGCAGACCTCCAGGGCTGGATAGCTGACCTCCAGGGCTGGATAGCAGACCTCCAGGGCTGGCAGGCTGACCTCCAGGGCAGGCAGGCCGGGCCCCCGGTGCTGCATCTCGGCCGCTGCCTGGGGCGGACCGGCCCGGGTGCCCTTGCGCTTTTTCGACACCAGGGGGCAGTTGGGTGCCATTCCGTCCCTCGTGTGGCGAAATGGCGGTACTGCACCTCCGCCTTTTTGCTGGAGAAAGTCCGCAGTCGGGACAATGCGCCACACGGTCCGTCGGCAGGAGGCCCGGGCCC
>NW_027102922.1:20000-21859 GCF_036373705.1 Amia ocellicauda
TTATGTGTGTGTGTGTGTGTGTGTGTGTCCGCAGCCGGGGGCAAAGACGGCCTGTCGCGCAACACGGAGGTTATATGTCAGAGCCCCGTACGCCCCCCGCACTCACCCTTAAAGGCCGGGACAGCCCTTGGGGTTCCTGCCGGGGGCGGGCAGCATACATATTCCGTCTCGTGGCAGCCACCGGAGATATGTCAGAGCCCGTACGCCCCCGCACTCACCCTTAAAGGCCGGGACAGCCCTTGGGGTTCCTGCCGGGGGCGGGCAGCATACATATGTCCGTTCCGTGGGAGCCACCGGAGATATGTCAGAGCCCGTACGCCCCCCGCACTCACCCTTAAAGGCCGGGACAGCCCTTGGGGTTCCTGCCGGGGGCGGGCAGCATACATATGTCCGTTCCGTGGGAGCCACCGGAGATATGTCAGAGCCCGTACGCCCCCGCACTCACCCTTAAAGGCCCGCAAGCCCTTGGGGTTCCTGCCGGGGGGCGGGCAGCATACATATGTCCGTTCCGTGGGAACCACCGGGGAGATGTCAGAGCCCGTGAAACCCCGAAAGACAGACCCTTAAAGGCCCGCAAGCCCTTGGGTGAACGTCTGGGGCGGGCAGCATACATACACCCCGGTCGGGAACCACAGGAGGTGAGGTCAGAGCCCGTGAAACCCCGAAAGACAGACCCTTAAAGGCCCGCAAGCCCTTGGGGTGAACGTCTGGGGCGGGCAGCATACACACTCTCCACGGCGGGCCGCGAAGACTTAGCGGGCGCAGCCGCCGGAGCGGGCCGCCGACGAGGCCTGAAACGCGGGGTGCGGCCGGGACCGTTCCCCCCTTGCATTTCGCTGGATGATCAGACAGTCGCAAAGAACCGTCTGAAAATCCCGGGCCAAGTCCAGAAAGTGTCCGTAAAAGAGCTAGCGGGGCCCAGCCACTTTCCTCCAGCAAGTGCCCTTAGCTCAGTTTTGACCTCTCTCATTGCACTAAGTGTCTTCAAAAACCCAGTTCCTGTATTTCCCCCGGCACCGTAGAGAAATGCTGACAGCCTGGAACACTGTGGCGGCTGCACACGGCACTCCCTTGCCCGCCGCGAGCAGCCTAGCCCCGCCTAAGACCCGCGAGAACCGCCCATCGGCACACGGCCCGCTGTGCGCCCGAGCCGTTTGGTGTAAAAACTGTCCAAAAGTGGTTTCGACCACTTAGGAACATCGTAGAGACTCGAAATAAAAAGCATTTTGTTGGAAAAGCGATTCTGAGGAAGGCTGTGTCAAAATTAATTTCGGGAAATGTCGTTTACCCCCCCCCAAATGGCTCCGAAGTACCCCCCCCCCAACCCCCCCCCCTAAAAAACCGTGTTCCGGGGTTTTTTCGAGAAACAAACACACGGGGTATATAGAGGGGACTGAGACGAATCGAATGACGTGCTTTGCAAAGAAATCGGGGGCTCACAGCCCCCCCAGGAGAGGTTCAAAAGTCGGAGGACTGGTCACCTAACTCCCATTGAAGTCAATGGGGGAAAAATGAAAACTGTCAAAAAGGCTTAAAATTGTTCCAAAAACCCACTGGGGCAGTAGATAATCATCCTATTTGAATTTTAAAAGTCTTAGTTTGGCGAAAAAATACCTTTTAATAATTGTTTTAGGGGTCAGAAAAATCAGCTCCGGCTGCCTGGTCACCTAGGGGAGATAGAAAATTTTTCTAAGTTTTTCACTCGGCCGCCTGGTCCCCTAACTCGAAAATTTTAAAGTGCTCCCATCGGTCCCGGGATAGGGTGGCTGATAGCTGGGAGCCCCCTGAGCACTGCCCCGGTGTTAGTTTTCGGAGAAATGCCTCCGTTGATTTGTTATGATTTTTTTTCCGCCGGCCGC
>NW_027102923.1:0-21762 GCF_036373705.1 Amia ocellicauda
ACCCTTAAAGGCCGGGACAGCCCTTGGGGTTCCTGCCGGGGGGCGGGCAGCATACATATGTCCGTTCCGTGGGAGCCACCGGAGATATGTCAGAGCCCGTACGCCCCCCGCACTCACCCTTAAAGGCCCGCAAGCCCTTGGGGTTCCTGCCGGGGGCGGGCAGCATACATATGTCCGTTCCGTGGGAGCCACCGGAGATATGTCAGAGCCCGTACGCCCCCCGCACTCACCCTTAAAGGCCCGCAAGCCCTTGGGGTTCCTGCCGGGGGCGGGCAGCATACATATGTCCGTTCCGTGTGAGCCACCGGAGATATGTCAGAGCCCGTACGCCCCCCGCACTCACCCTTAAAGGCCCGCAAGCCCTTGGGGTTCCTGCCGGGGGCGGGCAGCATACATATGTCCGTTCCGTGGGAGCCACCGGAGATATGTCAGAGCCCGTACGCCCCCCGCACTCACCCTTAAAGGCCCGCAAGCCCTTGGGGTTCCTGCCGGGGGCGGGCAGCATACATATGTCCGTTCCGTGGGAACCACCGGGGAGATGTCAGAGCCCGTGAAACCCCGAAAGACAGACCCTTAAAGGCCCGCAAGCCCTTGGGGTGAACGTCTGGGGCGGGCAGCATACATACACCCCGGTCGGGAACCACAGGGAGGTGAGGTCAGAGCCCGTGAAACCCCGAAAGACAGACCCTTAAAGGCCCGCAAGCCCTTGGGGTGAACGTCTGGGGCGGGCAGCATACACACTCTCCACGGCGGGCCGCGAAGACTTAGCGGGCGCAGCCGCCGGAGCGGGCCGCCGACGAGGCCTGAAACGCGGGGTGCGGCCGGGACCGTTCCCCCCCTTGCATTTCGCTGGATGATCAGACAGTCGCAAAGAACCGTCTGAAAATCCCGGGCCAAGTCCAGAAAGTGTCCGTAAAAGAGCTAGCGGGGCCCAGCCACTTTCCTCCAGCAAGTGCCCTTAGCTCAGTTTTGACCTCTCTCATTGCACTAAGTGTCTTCAAAAACCCAGTTCCTGTATTTCCCCCGGCACCGTAGAGAAATGCTGACAGCCTGGAACACTGTGGCGGCTGCACACGGCACTCCCATGCCCGCCGCGAGCAGCCTAGCCCCGCCTCAGACCCGCGAGAACCGCCCATCGGCACACGGCCCGCTGTGCGCCCGAGCCGTTTGGTGTAAAAACTGTCCAAAAGTGGTTTCGACCACTTAGGAACATCGTAGAGACTCGAAATAAAAAGGATTTTGTTGGAAAAGCGATTCTGAGGAAGGCTGTGTTAAAATTAATTTCGGGAAATGTCGTTTACCCCCCCCCAAATGGCTCCGAAGTACCCCCCCCCCACCCCCCCCCTAAAAAACCGTGTTCCGGGGGTTTTTCGAGAAAACAAACACACGGGGTATATAGAGGGGACTGAGACGAATCGAATGACGTGCTTTGCAAAGAAATCGGGGGCTCACAGCCCCCCCAGGAGAGGTTCAAAAGTCGGAGGACTGGTCACCTAACTCCCATTGAAGTCAATGGGGGAAAAATGAAAACTGTCAAAAAGGCTTAAAATGGTTCAAAAACCCACTGGGGCAGTAGATAATCATCCTATTTGAATTTTAAAAGTCTTAGTTTGGCGAAAAAATACCTTTTAATAATTGTTTTAGGGGTCAGAAAAATCAGCTCCGGCTGCCTGGTCACCTAGGGGAGATAGAAAATTTTTCTAAGTTTTTCACTCGGCCGCCTGGTCCCCTAACTCGAAAATTTTAAAGTGCTCCCATCGGTCCCGGGATAGGGTGGCTGATAGCTGGGAGCCCCCTGAGCACTGCCCCGGTGTTAGTTTTCGGAGAAATGCCCCCGTTGATTTGTTATGATTTTTTTTCCGCCGGCCGCCTGGTCGCCCTAATGCAAAGTCAATGGGAGTGAGGAGATAGAAAATTTTTCAAAGTTTTTCACTCGGCCGCCTGGTCCCCTAACTCGAAAATTTTAAAGTGCTCCCATCGGTCCCGGGATAGGGTGGCTGATAGCTGGGAGCCCCCTGAGCACTGCCCCGGTGTTAGTTTTCGGAGAAATGCCTCCGTTGATTTGTTATGATTTTTTTTCCGCCGGCCGCCTGGTCGCCCTAATGTAAAGTCAATGGGAGTGAGGAGATAGAACATTTTTCAAAGTTTTTCACCCGGCCCCAAACGGCTCCAAAACACACTGGGGCTGTGGCTGGGACTCTCACCAGGACTGCCCCCTACTTTATTTCTGGATTAAAAAGCATTCTATATTAATTTTTCGATTTTTGGGACCCGGGACGCCTGGTCACCTAACTCCCCTTCTATCCCTATGGGGGGGGGGGCGGGGACATCGAAAACGCTCCCATCGCCGCCGAGGCACGCTGCGGGGACTCTCCCTACCATCGCCCCATGCTTCCTTTGAAGAATATATGACGTTTTTCAATTTTCACCGACATTTGAAAATCAAAACTTCAGAACATTTCATAGTTATTCTCAATGGGTTGTCTAGGGGCACACATCTCTAAACTGGGGGAAATGCTCAAAATGATTAAAAAGAAAAACAATGCCCCCAGACCCGGGGGGCTGATAGCTGGGAGCCCCCTGAGCACTGCCCCGGTGTTAGTTTTCGGAGAAATGCCTCCGTTGATTTGTTATGATTTTTTTTCCGCCGGCCGCCTGGTCGCCCTAATGTAAAGTCAATGGGAGTGAGGAGATAGAATATTTTTCAAAGTTTTTCACTCGGCCGTCTGGTCCCCTGACTCGAAAATTTTAAAGTGCTCCCATCGGTCCCGGGATAGGGTGGCTGATAGCTGGGAGCCCCCTGAGCACAGCCCCGGTGTTAGTTTTCGGAGAAATGCCCCCGTTGATTTGTTATGATTTTTTTTCCGCCGGCCGCCTGGTCGCCCTAATGTAAAGTCAATGGGAGTGAGGAGATAGAATATTTTTCAAAGTTTTTCACTCGGCCGTCTGGTCCCCTGACTCGAAAATTTTAAAGTGCTCCCATCGGTCCCGGGATAGGGTGGCTGATAGCTGGGAGCCCCCTGAGCACAGCCCCGGTGTTAGTTTTCGGAGAAATGCCCCCGTTGATTTGTTATGATTTTTTTTCCGCCGGCCGCCTGGTCGCCCTAATGTAAAGTCAATGGGAGTGAGGAGATAGAATATTTTTCAAAGTTTTTCACTCGGCCGTCTGGTCCCCTGACTCGAAAATTTTAAAGTGCTCCCATCGGTCCCGGGATAGGGTGGCTGATAGCTGGGAGCCCCCTGAGCACAGCCCCGGTGTTAGTTTTCGGAGAAATGCCCCCGTTGATTTGTTATGATTTTTTTTCCGCCGGCCGCCTGGTCGCCCTAATGTAAAGTCAATGGGAGTGAGGAGATAGAATATTTTTCAAAGTTTTTCACTCGGCCGTCTGGTCCCCTGACTCGAAAATTTTAAAGTGCTCCCATCGGTCCCGGGATAGGGTGGCTGATAGCTGGGAGCCCCCTGAGCACAGCCCCGGTGTTAGTTTTCGGAGAAATGCCCCCGTTGATTTGTTATGATTTTTTTTCCGCCGGCCGCCTGGTCGCCCTAATGTAAAGTCAATGGGAGTGAGGAGATAGAATATTTTTCAAAGTTTTTCACTCGGCCGTCTGGTCCCCTGACTCGAAAATTTTAAAGTGCTCCCATCGGTCCCGGGATAGGGTGGCTGATAGCTGGGAGCCCCCTGAGCACAGCCCCGGTGTTAGTTTTCGGAGAAATGCCCCCGTTGATTTGTTATGATTTTTTTTCCGCCGGCCGCCTGGTCGCCCTAATGTAAAGTCAATGGGAGTGAGGAGATAGAATATTTTTCAAAGTTTTTCACTCGGCCGTCTGGTCCCCTGACTCGAAAATTTTAAAGTGCTCCCATCGGTCCCAGACCCGGGTGGCCACGAGGTGGGACCCCCCTGAGCACTGCCCCGGTGTTAGTTTTCCGAGAAATGCCCCCGTTGATTTGTTATGATCCGTAGTTGCCGGCCGGCCGCCCGGCAGTGCTCTATCGGATGGAGCGTGGGCTGGCTATGGGAGATTTAGCGATTTTCGGAACCGGCCCCGATCGCCCCCCAAACCGGGTGGCCACGAGGTGGGACCCCCCTGAGCACTGCCCCGGTGTTAGTTTTCCGAGAAATGCCCCCGTTGATTTGTTATGATCCGTAGTTGCCGGCCGGCCGCCCGGCAGTGCTCTATCGGATGGAGCGTGGGCTGGCTATGGGAGATTTAGCGATTTTCGGAACCGGCCCCGATCGCCCCCCAAACCGGGTGGCCACGAGGTGGGACCCCCCTGAGCACTGCCCCGGTGTTAGTTTTCCGAGAAATGCCCCCGTTGATTTGTTATGATTATTTTTCGCCCAGGCGATGTGCCTTTTCATTTTGTTTTGCACTTTCCTTCATTCCTTGGTGCATGCTACCATCTAACGGACACATTTCGGTACTGCAGTTTGAAAGTAATTTCCCCGTCTAGGGATCTCTCAATGCCCTGGGCTGCGAAAGGAGGGCAAGGACACCCTATGTTCTCATGAGTGCAAAGCCCCCCCGGCTTCAAGGCATTCCAAAAGGAAAACCGGAGACACTGCTGTACACACACACACACACACACACACACACACACACACACACACACACAGAGAGAGAGAGAGAGAGAGAGAGATAGAGAGAGAGTAGTCACACAGTGGAATAAACTCCCCAGCGATGTGGTAGAAGCTGAAAGTTGGGGAACATTGTGATGGTCTATATTTCTTGGCAGATAATAAAAGATGCTCTTATCATGCCTCCGTTGATGTGTTATGATCCATAGGTTGCCGGCCGCCCGGCATTGCTCTGATCGGATGGACCGTGGGCTGCCTATGGCAGAGTATGGGCGATTCTTCAGCCGGCCCCGATGGCCCCCCAAACCGGGTGGCCACGAGGTGGGACCCCCCTGAGCACTGCCGCGGTGTTAGTTTTCCGAGAAATGCCCCCGTTGATTTGTTATGATCCGTAGTTGCCGGCCGGCCGCCCGGCATTGCTCTATCGGATGGAGCGTGGGCTGGCTATGGGAGATTTAGCGATTTTCGGAACCGGCCCCGATGGCCCCCCAAACCGGGTGGCCACGAGGTGGGACCCCCCTGAGCACTGCCCCGGTGTTAGTTTTCGGAGAAATGCCCCCGTTGATTTGTTATGATCCGTAGTTGCCGGCCGGCCGCCCGGCATTGCTCTATCGGATGGAGCGTGGGCTGGCTATGGGAGATTTAGCGATTTTCGGAACCGGCCCCGATGGCCCCCCAAACCGGGTGGCCACGAGGTGGGACCCCCCTGAGCACTGCCCCGGTGTTAGTTTTCGGAGAAATGCCCCCGTTGATTTGTTATGATCCGTAGTTGCCGGCCGGCCGCCCGGCATTGCTCTATCGGATGGAGCGTGGGCTGGCTATGGGAGATTTAGCGATTTTCGGAACCGGCCCCGATCGCCCCCCAAACCGGGTGGCCACGAGGTGGGACCCCCCTGAGCACTGCCCCGGTGTTAGTTTTCCGAGAAATGCCCCCGTTGATTTGTTACGATTATTTTTCGCCCAGGCGATGTGCCTTTTCATTTTGTTTTGCACTTTCCTTCATTCCTTGGTGCATGCTGCCATCTAACGGACACATTTCGGTACTGCAGTTTGAAAGTAATTTCCCCGTCTAGGGATCTCTCTCTCGTCTAGGGACACTGCTGTACACACACACACACACACACACACACACACACACACACACACACACACACACACACACACACACACACAGTGAGAGAGAGGGAGAGATAGAGAGAGAGAGAGGTGGAGAGGGAGAGAGAGGTGGAGATAGAGAGATGGAGATAGAGAGAGATGGAGATAGAGAGAGATGGAGATAGAGAGAGAGATGGAGATAGAGAGAGAGTCGTCACACTCTGGAACAAACTCCCCAGAAGCTGAAAGTTGGGGAACATTATGATGATCTTTATTTCTTGGCAGATAATAAATGATGATCTTACAGAGGGCGACTTACAACACCAGTGCAAACATACAGCGAAGGACAAGGCATCAATCGCGACAGAATCCCTTGAGTTAAAGCAGCAGATTCAGAATAACACACGTCAAAACAGACTGGAGACTAAAACGAGCACGAAAGGTGTCGAATATGTGGCCTCCTCTCGCTTGTAAACTCTCTCGTGTTCCTGTCGATGGGGTCGGCGGCTCGGGGCAGCGGCCTAGCAGCAGCAGGCAGGCCACCCGGCTGCCTGGGGCTGACCTCCGGGGCAGGCAGGCAGGCAGGCAGACCTCCAGGGCAGGCAGGCAGGCAGGCAGGCAGACCTCCAGGGCAGGCAGGCAGGTAGGCCGTGCTGCTGCCAGGGCTGGCAGGCTGACCTCCAGGGCAGGCAGGCAGGCAGGCAGACCTCCAGGGCTGGCAGGCTGACCTCCAGGGCAGGCAGGCAGGCAGGCAGGCAGACCTCCAGGGCTAACAGGCTGACCTCCAGGGCTGGCAGGCTGACCTCCAGGGCTGGAAGGCAGGATGGCAGACCTCCAGGGCAGGCAGGCAGGCAGGCAGGCAGACCTCCAGGGCTGGCAGGGAGACCTCCAGGGCTGGCAGGCAGGCAGGCAGGGCTGTGTGGCTGGGGAGGGCAGGCTGGCAGGCAGGTAGGCCGTGCTGCTGCCAGGGCTGGAAGGCTGACCTCCAGGGCAGGCAGGCAGGCAGACCTCCAGGGCAGGCAGGCAGGTAGGCCGTGCTGCTGCCAGGGCTGGCAGGCTGACCTCCAGGGCAGGCAGGCTGACCTCCAGGGCAGGCAGTGCTGCTACCAGGGCAGGCAGGCAGACCTCCAGGGCAGGCAGGCTGACCTCCAGGGCAGGCAGGCAGGCAGGCAGACCTCCAGGGCAGGCAGGCAGGCAGGCAGGCAGACCTCCAGGGCAGGCAGGCAGGTAGGCCGTGCTGCTGCCAGGGCTGGCAGGCTGACCTCCAGGGCAGGCAGGCAGGCAGGCAGACCTCCAGGGCTGGCAGGCTGACCTCCAGGGCAGGCAGGCAGGCAGGCAGGCAGACCTCCAGGGCTAACAGGCTGACCTCCAGGGCTGGCAGGCTGACCTCCAGGGCTGGAAGGCAGGATGGCAGACCTCCAGGGCAGGCAGGCAGGCAGGCAGGCAGACCTCCAGGGCTGGCAGGGAGACCTCCAGGGCTGGCAGGCAGGCAGGCAGGGCTGTGTGGCTGGGGAGGGCAGGCTGGCAGGCAGGTAGGCCGTGCTGCTGCCAGGGCTGGAAGGCTGACCTCCAGGGCAGGCAGGCAGGCAGACCTCCAGGGCAGGCAGGCAGGTAGGCCGTGCTGCTGCCAGGGCTGGCAGGCTGACCTCCAGGGCAGGCAGGCTGACCTCCAGGGCAGGCAGTGCTGCTACCAGGGCAGGCAGGCAGACCTCCAGGGCAGGCAGGCTGACCTCCAGGGCAGGCAGGCAGGCAGGCAGACCTCCAGGGCAGGCAGGCAGGCAGGCAGGCAGACCTCCAGGGCAGGCAGGCAGGTAGGCCGTGCTGCTGCCAGGGCTGGCAGGCTGACCTCCAGGGCAGGCAGGCAGGCAGGCAGACCTCCAGGGCTGGCAGGCTGACCTCCAGGGCAGGCAGGCAGGCAGGCAGGCAGACCTCCAGGGCTAACAGGCTGACCTCCAGGGCTGGCAGGCTGACCTCCAGGGCTGGAAGGCAGGATGGCAGACCTCCAGGGCAGGCAGGCAGGCAGGCAGGCAGACCTCCAGGGCTGGCAGGGAGACCTCCAGGGCTGGCAGGCAGGCAGGCAGGGCTGTGTGGCTGGGGAGGGCAGGCTGGCAGGCAGGTAGGCCGTGCTGCTGCCAGGGCTGGAAGGCTGACCTCCAGGGCAGGCAGGCAGGCAGACCTCCAGGGCAGGCAGGCAGGTAGGCCGTGCTGCTGCCAGGGCTGGCAGGCTGACCTCCAGGGCAGGCAGGCTGACCTCCAGGGCAGGCAGTGCTGCTACCAGGGCAGGCAGGCAGACCTCCAGGGCAGGCAGGCTGACCTCCAGGGCAGGCAGGCAGGCAGGCAGACCTCCAGGGCAGGCAGGCAGGCAGGCAGGCAGACCTCCAGGGCAGGCAGGCAGGTAGGCCGTGCTGCTGCCAGGGCTGGCAGGCTGACCTCCAGGGCAGGCAGGCAGGCAGGCAGACCTCCAGGGCTGGCAGGCTGACCTCCAGGGCAGGCAGGCAGGCAGGCAGGCAGACCTCCAGGGCTAACAGGCTGACCTCCAGGGCTGGCAGGCTGACCTCCAGGGCTGGAAGGCAGGATGGCAGACCTCCAGGGCAGGCAGGCAGGCAGGCAGGCAGACCTCCAGGGCTGGCAGGGAGACCTCCAGGGCTGGCAGGCAGGCAGGCAGGGCTGTGTGGCTGGGGAGGGCAGGCTGGCAGGCAGGTAGGCCGTGCTGCTGCCAGGGCTGGAAGGCTGACCTCCAGGGCAGGCAGGCAGGCAGACCTCCAGGGCAGGCAGGCAGGTAGGCCGTGCTGCTGCCAGGGCTGGCAGGCTGACCTCCAGGGCAGGCAGGCTGACCTCCAGGGCAGGCAGTGCTGCTACCAGGGCAGGCAGGCAGACCTCCAGGGCAGGCAGGCTGACCTCCAGGGCAGGCAGGCAGGCAGGCAGACCTCCAGGGCAGGCAGGCAGGCAGGCAGGCAGACCTCCAGGGCAGGCAGGCAGGTAGGCCGTGCTGCTGCCAGGGCTGGCAGGCTGACCTCCAGGGCAGGCAGGCAGGCAGGCAGACCTCCAGGGCTGGCAGGCTGACCTCCAGGGCAGGCAGGCAGGCAGGCAGGCAGACCTCCAGGGCTAACAGGCTGACCTCCAGGGCTGGCAGGCTGACCTCCAGGGCTGGAAGGCAGGATGGCAGACCTCCAGGGCAGGCAGGCAGGCAGGCAGGCAGACCTCCAGGGCTGGCAGGGAGACCTCCAGGGCTGGCAGGCAGGCAGGCAGGGCTGTGTGGCTGGGGAGGGCAGGCTGGCAGGCAGGTAGGCCGTGCTGCTGCCAGGGCTGGAAGGCTGACCTCCAGGGCAGGCAGGCAGGCAGACCTCCAGGGCAGGCAGGCAGGTAGGCCGTGCTGCTGCCAGGGCTGGCAGGCTGACCTCCAGGGCAGGCAGGCTGACCTCCAGGGCAGGCAGTGCTGCTACCAGGGCAGGCAGGCAGACCTCCAGGGCAGGCAGGCTGACCTCCAGGGCAGGCAGGCAGGCAGGCAGACCTCCAGGGCAGGCAGGCAGGCAGGCAGGCAGACCTCCAGGGCAGGCAGGCAGGTAGGCCGTGCTGCTGCCAGGGCTGGCAGGCTGACCTCCAGGGCAGGCAGGCAGGCAGGCAGACCTCCAGGGCTGGCAGGCTGACCTCCAGGGCAGGCAGGCAGGCAGGCAGGCAGACCTCCAGGGCTAACAGGCTGACCTCCAGGGCTGGCAGGCTGACCTCCCAGGCTGACCTCCAGGGCTGGAAGGCCAGGGGATAGGGACCCTCCAGGCGCAGGCAGGCAGGCAGGCAGACCTCCAGGGCTGGCAGGGAGACCTCAGGGCTGGCAGGCAGGCAGGCAGGGCTGTGTGGCTGGGGAGGGCAGGCTGGCAGGCAGGTAGGCCGTGCTGCTGCCAGGGCTGGAAGGCTGACCTCCAGGGCAGGCAGGCAGGCAGACCTCCAGGCAGGCAGGCAGGTAGGCCGTGCTGCTGCCAGGGCTGGCAGGCTGACCTCCAGGGCAGGCAGGCTGACCTCCAGGGCAGGCAGTGCTGCTACCAGGGCAGGCAGGCAGACCTCCAGGGCAGGCAGGCTGACCTCCAGGGCAGGCAGGCAGGCAGGCAGACCTCCAGGGCAGGCAGGCAGGCAGGCAGGCAGACCTCCAGGGCAGGCAGGCAGGTAGGCCGTGCTGCTGCCAGGGCTGGCAGGCTGACCTCCAGGGCAGGCAGGCAGGCAGGCAGACCTCCAGGGCCTGGCAGGCTGACCTCCAGGGCAGGCAGGCAGGCAGGCAGGCAGACCTCCAGGGCTAACAGGCTGACTCCAGGCTGGCAGGCTGACCTCCAGGGCTGGAAGGCAGGATGGCAGACCTCCAGGGGCAGGCAGGCAGGCAGGCAGGCAGACCTCCAGGGCTGGCAGGGAGACCTCCAGGGCTGGCAGGCAGGCAGGCAGGGCTGTGTGGCTGGGGAGGGCAGGCTGGCAGGCAGGTAGGCCGTGCTGCCTGCCAGGGCTGGAAGGCTGACCTCCAGGGCAGGCAGGCAGGCAGACCTCCAGGGCAGGCAGGCAGGTAGGCCGTGCTGCTGCCAGGGCTGGCAGGCTGACCTCCAGGGCAGGCAGGCTGACCTCCAGGGCAGGCAGTGCTGCTACCAGGCAGGCAGACCTCCAGGGCAGGCAGGCTGACCTCCAGGGCAGGCAGGCAGGCAGGCAGACCTCCAGGGCAGGCAGGCAGGCAGGCAGGCAGACCTCCAGGGCAGGCAGGCAGGTAGGCCGTGCTGCTGCCAGGGCTGCAGGCTGACCTCCAGGGCAGGCAGGCAGGCAGGCAGACCTCCAGGGCTGGCAGGCTGACCTCCAGGGCAGGCAGGCAGGCAGGCAGGCAGACCTCCAGGGCTAACAGGCTGACCTCCAGGGGCTGGCAGGCTGACCTCCAGGGCTGGAAGGCAGGATGGCAGACCTCCAGGCCAGGCAGGCAGGCAGGCAGGCAGACCTCCAGGGCTGGCAGGGAGACCTCCAGGGCTGGCAGGCAGGCAGGCAGGGCTGTGTGGCTGGGGAGGGCAGGCTGGCAGGCAGGTAGGCCGTGCTGCTGCCAGGGCTGGAAGGCTGACCTCCAGGGCAGGCAGGCAGGCAGACCTCCAGGGCAGGCAGGCAGGTAGGCCGTGCTGCTGCCAGGGCTGGCAGGCTGACCTCCAGGGCAGGCAGGCTGACCTCCAGGCAGGCAGTGCTGCTACCAGGGCAGGCAGGCAGACCTCCAGGGCAGGCAGGCTGACCTCCAGGGCAGGCAGGCAGGCAGGCAGACCTCCAGGGCAGGCAGGCAGGCAGGCAGGCAGACCTCCAGGGCAGGCAGGCAGGTAGGCCGTGCTGCTGCCAGGGCTGGCAGGCTGACCTCCAGGGCAGGCAGGCAGGCAGGCAGACCTCAGGGCTGGCAGGCTGACCTCCAGGGCAGGCAGGCAGGCAGGCAGGCAGACCTCCAGGGCTAACAGGCTGACCTCCAGGGCTGGCAGGCTGACTCCAGGGCTGGAAGGCAGGATGGCAGACCTCCAGGGCAGGGCAGGCAGGCAGGCAGGCAGACCTCCAGGGCTGCAGGAGACCTCCAGGGCTGGCAGGCAGGCAGGCAGGGCTGTGTGGCTGGGGAGGGCAGGCTGGCAGGCAGGTAGGCCGTGCTGCTGCCAGGGCTGGAAGGCTGACCTCCAGGCAGGCAGGCAGGCAGACCTCCAGGGCAGGCAGGCAGGTAGGCCGTGCTGCTGCCAGGGCTGGCAGGGCTGACCTCCAGGGCAGGGCAGGCTGACCTCCAGGGCAGGCAGTGCTGCTACCAGGGCAGGCAGGCAGACCTCCAGCGGCAGGCAGGCTGACCTCCAGGGCAGGCAGGCAGGCAGGCAGACCTCCAGGGCAGGCAGGCAGGCAGGCAGGCAGACCTCCAGGGCAGGCAGGCAGGTAGGCCGTGCTGCTGCCAGGGCTGGCAGGCTGACCTCCAGGCAGGCAGGCAGGCAGGCAGACCTCCAGGGCTGGCAGGCTGACCTCCAGGGCAGGCAGGCAGGCAGGCAGGCAGACCTCCAGGGCTAACAGGCTGACCTCCAGGGCTGGCAGGCTGACCTCCAGGGCTGGAAGGCAGGATGGCAGACCTCCAGGGCAGGCAGGCAGGCAGGCAGGCA
Organism: Amia ocellicauda; assembly: GCF_036373705.1. Taxonomy (NCBI): domain Eukaryota; kingdom Metazoa; phylum Chordata; class Actinopteri; order Amiiformes; family Amiidae; genus Amia; species Amia ocellicauda. The sequence continues at coordinate 11,796 of NW_027102923.1, forward strand.
GACCTCCAGGGCTGGCAGGGAGACCTCCAGGGCTGGCAGGCAGGCAGGCAGGGCTGTGTGGCTGGGGAGGGCAGGCTGGCAGGCAGGTAGGCCGTGCTGCTGCCAGGGCTGGAAGGCTGACCTCCAGGGCAGGCAGGCAGGCAGACCTCCAGGGCAGGCAGGCAGGTAGGCCGTGCTGCTGCCAGGGCTGGCAGGCTGACCTCCAGGGCAGGCAGGCTGACCTCCAGGGCAGGCAGTGCTGCTACCAGGGCAGGCAGGCAGACCTCCAGGGCAGGCAGGCTGACCTCCAGGGCAGGCAGGCAGGCAGGCAGACCTCCAGGGCAGGCAGGCAGGCAGGCAGGCAGACCTCCAGGGCAGGCAGGCAGGTAGGCCGTGCTGCTGCCAGGGCTGGCAGGCTGACCTCCAGGGCAGGCAGGCAGGCAGCAGACCTCCAGGGCTGGCAGGCTGACCTCCAGGGCAGGCAGGCAGGCAGGCAGGCAGACCTCCAGGGCTAACAGGCTGACCTCCAGGGCTGGCAGGCTGACCTCCAGGGCTGGGAAGGCAGGATGGCAGACCTCCAGGCAGGCAGGCAGGCAGGCAGGCAGACCTCCAGGGCTGGCAGGGAGACCTCCAGGGCTGGCAGGCAGGCAGGCAGGGCTGTGTGGCTGGGGAGGGCAGGCTGGCAGGCAGGTAGGCCGTGCTGCTGCCAGGGCTGGAAGGCTGACCTCCAGGGCAGGCAGGCAGGCAGACCTCCAGGGCAGGCAGGCAGGTAGGCCGTGCTGCTGCCAGGGCTGGCAGGCTGACCTCCAGGGCAGGCAGGCTGACCTCCAGGGCAGGCAGTGCTGCTACCAGGGCAGGCAGGCAGACCTCCAGGGCAGGCAGGCTGACCTCCAGGGCAGGCAGGCAGGCAGGCAGACTCCAGGGCAGGCAGGCAGGCAGGCAGGCAGACCTCCAGGGCAGGCAGGCAGGTAGGCCGTGCTGCTGCCAGGGGCTGGCAGGCTGACCTCCAGGGCAGGCAGGCAGGCAGGCAGACCTCCAGGGCTGGCAGGCTGACCTCCAGGGCAGGCAGGCAGGCAGGCAGGCAGACCTCCAGGGCTAACAGGCTGACCTCCAGGGCTGGCAGGCTGACCTCCAGGGCTGGAAGGCAGGATGGCAGACCTCCAGGGCAGGCAGGCAGGCAGGCAGGCAGACCTCCAGGGCTGGCAGGGAGACCTCCAGGGCTGGCAGGCAGGCAGGCAGGGCTGTGTGGCTGGGGAGGGCAGGCTGGCAGGCAGGTAGGCCGTGCTGCTGCCAGGGCTGGAAGGCTGACCTCCAGGGCAGGCAGGCAGGCAGACCTCCAGGGCAGGCAGGCAGGTAGGCCGTGCTGCTGCCAGGGCTGGCAGGCTGACCTCCAGGGCAGGCAGGCTGACCTCCAGGGCAGGCAGTGCTGCTACCAGGGCAGGCAGGCAGACCTCCAGGCAGGCAGGCTGACCTCCAGGGCAGGCAGGCAGGCAGGCAGACCTCCAGGGCAGGCAGGCAGGCAGGCAGGCAGACCTCCAGGGCAGGCAGGCAGGTAGGCCGTGCTGCTGCCAGGGCTGGCAGGCTGACCTCCAGGGCAGGCAGGCAGGCAGGCAGACCTCCAGGGCTGGCAGGCTGACCTCCAGGGCAGGCAGGCAGGCAGGCAGGCAGACCTCCAGGGCTAACAGGCTGACCTCCAGGGCTGGCAGGCTGACCTCCAGGGCTGGAAGGCAGGATGGCAGACCTCCAGGGCAGGCAGGCAGGCAGGCAGGCAGACCTCCAGGGCTGGCAGGGAGACCTCCAGGGCTGGCAGGCAGGCAGGCAGGGCTGTGTGGCTGGGGAGGGCAGGCTGGCAGGCAGGTAGGCCGTGCTGCTGCCAGGGCTGGAAGGCTGACCTCCAGGGCAGGCAGGGCAGGCAGACCTCCAGGGCAGGCAGGCAGGTAGGCCGTGCTGCTGCCAGGGCTGGCAGGCTGACCTCCAGGGCAGGCAGGCTGACCTCCAGGGCAGGCAGTGCTGCTACCAGGGCAGGCAGGCAGACCTCCAGGGCAGGCAGGCTGACCTCCAGGGCAGGCAGGCAGGCAGGCAGACCTCCAGGGCAGGCAGGCAGGCAGGCAGGCAGACCTCCAGGGCAGGCAGGCAGGTAGGCCGTGCTGCTGCCAGGGCTGGCAGGCTGACCTCCAGGGCAGGCAGGCAGGCAGGCAGACCTCCAGGGCTGGCAGGCTGACTCCAGGGCAGGCAGGCAGGCAGGCAGGCAGACCTCCAGGGCTAACAGGCTGACCTCCAGGGCTGGCAGGCTGACCTCCAGGGCTGGAAGGCAGGATGGCAGACCTCCAGGGCAGGCAGGCAGGCAGGCAGGCAGACCTCCAGGCTGGCAGGGATACCTCCAGGGCTGGCAGGCAGGCAGGCAGGGCTGTGTGGCTGGGGAGGGCAGGCTGGCAGGCAGGTAGGCCGTGCTGCTGCCAGGGCTGGAAGGCTGACCTCCAGGGCCAGGCAGGCAGGCAGACCTCCAGGGCAGGCAGGCAGGTAGGCCGTGCTGCTGCCAGGGCTGGCAGGCTGACCTCCAGGGCAGGCAGGCTGACCTCCAGGGCAGGCAGTGCTGCTACCAGGGCAGGCAGGCAGACCTCCAGGGCAGGCAGGCTGACCTCCAGGGCAGGCAGGCAGGCAGACCTCCAGGGCAGGCAGGCAGGCAGGGCAGGCAGACCTCCAGGGCAGGCAGGCAGTAGGCCGTGCTGCTGCCAGGGCTGGCAGGCTGACCTCCAGTGCAGGCAGGCAGGCAGGCAGACCTCCAGGGCTGGCAGGCTGACCTCCAGGGCCAGGCAGGCAGGCAGGCAGACCTCCAGGGCTAACAGGCTGACCTCCAGGGCTGGCAGGCTGACCTCCAGGGCTGGAAGGCAGGATGGCAGACCTCCAGGGCAGGCAGGCAGGCAGGCAGGCAGACCTCCAGGGCTGGCAGGGAGACCTCCAGGGCTGGCAGGCAGGCAGGCAGGGCTGTGTGGCTGGGGAGGGCAGGCTGGCAGGCAGGTAGGCCGTGCTGCTGCCAGGGCTGGAAGGCTGACCTCCAGGGCAGGCAGGCAGGCAGACCTCCAGGGCAGGCAGGGCAGGTAGGCCGTGCTGCTGCCAGGGCTGGCAGGCTGACCTCCAGGGCAGGCAGGCTGACCTCCAGGGCAGGCAGTGCTGCTACCAGGGCAGGCAGGCAGACCTCCAGGGCAGGCAGGGCTGACACTCCAGGGCAGGCAGGCAGGCAGGCAGACCTCCAGGGCAGGCAGGCAGGCAGTGCTGCTACCAGGGCAGGCAGGCAGACCTCCAGGGCTAACAGCTGACCTCCAGGGCAGGCAGTGCTGCTACCAGGGCTGGATAGCAGACCTCCAGGGCAGGCAGGCTGACCTCCAGGGCAGGCAGGCAGGCAGGCAGACAGGCAGGCAGACCTCCAGGGCTAACAGGCTGACCTCCAGGGCTGGCAGGCAGGCAGGCAGGGCTGTGTGGCTGGGGAGGGCAGGCTGGCAGGCAGGTAGGCAGTGCTGCTGCCAGGGCTGGAAGGCTGACCTCCAGGGCAGGCAGGCAGGCAGACCTCCAGGGCAGGCAGGCAGGTAGGCCGTGCTGCTGCCAGGGCTGGCAGGCTGACCTCCAGGGCAGGCAGGCTGACCTCCAGGGCAGGCAGTGCTGCTACCAGGGCAGGCAGGCTGTCCTCTCCAGGGCTGGATAGCAGACCTCCAGGGCAGGCAGTGCTGCTACCAGGGCAGGCAGGCTGTCCTCCAGGGCTGGATAGCAGACCTCCAGGGCAGGCAGTGCTGCTACCAGGGCTGGATAGCAGACCTCCAGGGCTGGATGGCAGGCAGGCAGACCTCCAGGGCTGGATAGCAGACCTCCAGGGCTGGAAGGCAGGCAGGCAGACCTCCAGGGCAGGCAGTGCTGCTACCAGGGCTGGATAGCAGACCTCCAGGGCTAACAGGCAGACCTCCAGGGCTGGAAGGCAGGCAGTGCTGCTACCAGGGCAGGCAGGCTGTCCTCCAGGGCTGGAAGGCAGACCTCCAGGGCTGGCAGGCTGACCTCCAGGGCAGGCAGGCAGGCAGGCAGACCTCCAGGGCTGGATAGCAGACCTCCAGGGCTGGATAGCTGACCTCCAGGGCTGGATAGCAGACCTCCAGGGCTAACAGGCTGACCTCCAGGGCTAACAGGCAGACCTCCAGGGCAGGCAGGCAGACCTCCAGGGCAGGCAGTGCTGCTACCAGGGCAGGCAGTGCTGCTGCCAGGGCAGGCAGGCAGACCTCCAGGGCTAACAGGCAGACCTCCAGGGCTAACAGGCAGACCTCCAGGGCTAACAGGCAGACCTCCAGGGCAGGCAGGCAGACCTCCAGGGCAGGCAGGCAGACCTCCAGGGCAGGCAGTGCTGCTACCAGGGCAGGCAGTGCTGCTGCCAGGGCAGGCAGGGAGACCTCCAGGGCTGGATGGCAGGCAGGCAGACCTCCAGGGCTGGATAGCAGACCTCCAGGGCTAACAGGCAGACCTCCAGGGCTAACAGGCAGGCAGGCAGACCTCCAGGGCTGGATAGCAGACCTCCAGGGCTAACAGGCTGACCTCCAGGGCAGGCAGTGCTGCTACCAGGGCTGGATAGCAGACCTCCAGGGCAGGCAGTGCTGCTACCAGGGCAGGCAGTGCTGCTGCCAGGGCTGGATGGCAGGCAGGCAGACCTCCAGGGCTAACAGGCTGACCTCCAGGGCAGGCAGGCAGACCTCCAGGGCTAACAGGCTGACCTCCAGGGCAGGCAGTGCTGCTACCAGGGCAGGCAGGCTGTCCTCCAGGGCTGGATAGCAGACCTCCAGGGCTAACAGGCAGACCTCCAGGGCTGGCAGGCAGGCAGGCAGACCTCCAGGGCAGGCAGTGCTGCTACCAGGGCTGGATAGCAGACCTCCAGGGCAGGCAGTGCTGCTACCAGGGCAGGCAGTGCTGCTGCCAGGGCTGGATGGCAGGCAGGCAGACCTCCAGGGCTAACAGGCTGACCTCCAGGGCAGGCAGGCAGACCTCCAGGGCTAACAGGCTGACCTCCAGGGCAGGCAGTGCTGCTACCAGGGCAGGCAGGCTGTCCTCCAGGGCTGGATAGCAGACCTCCAGGGCAGGCAGTGCTGCTACCAGGGCTGGATAGCAGACCTCCAGGGCTGGATGGCAGGCAGGCAGACCTCCAGGGCTGGATAGCAGACCTCCAGGGCTGGAAGGCAGGCAGGCAGACCTCCAGGGCAGGCAGTGCTGCTACCAGGGCTGGATAGCAGACCTCCAGGGCTAACAGGCAGACCTCCAGGGCTGGAAGGCAGGCAGTGCTGCTACCAGGGCAGGCAGGCTGTCCTCCAGGGCTGGAAGGCAGACCTCCAGGGCTGGCAGGCTGACCTCCAGGGCAGGCAGGCAGGCAGGCAGACCTCCAGGGCTGGATAGCAGACCTCCAGGGCTGGATAGCTGACCTCCAGGGCTGGATAGCAGACTCCAGGGCTAACAGGCTGACCTCCAGGGCTAACAGGCAGACCTCCAGGGCAGGCAGGCAGACCTCCAGGGCAGGCAGTGCTGCTACCAGGGCAGGCAGTGCTGCTGCCAGGGCAGGCAGGCAGACCTCCAGGGCTAACAGGCAGACCTCCAGGGCTAACAGGCAGACCTCCAGGGCTAACAGGCAGACCTCCAGGGCAGGCAGGCAGACCTCCAGGGCAGGCAGGCAGACCTCCAGGGCAGGCAGTGCTGCTACCAGGGCAGGCAGTGCTGCTGCCAGGGCAGGCAGGGAGACCTCCAGGGCTGGATGGCAGGCAGGCAGACCTCCAGGGCTGGATAGCAGACCTCCAGGGCTAACAGGCTGACCTCCAGGGCTAACAGGCAGGCAGGCAGACCTCCAGGGCTGGATAGCAGACCTCCAGGGCTAACAGGCTGACCTCCAGGGCAGGCAGTGCTGCTACCAGGGCAGGCAGGCAGACCTCCAGGGCAGGCAGTGCTGCTGCCAGGGCAGGCAGGCAGACCTCCAGGGCTGGATAGCAGACCTCCAGGGCTAACAGGCAGACCTCCAGGGCTGGATAGCAGACCTCCAGGGCTGGATAGCAGACCTCCAGGGCAGGCAGTGCTGCTACCAGGCAGGCAGTGCTGCTGCCAGGGCAGGCAGGCAGACCTCCAGGGCAGGCAGTGCTGCTACCAGGGCTGGATAGCAGACCTCCAGGGCTGGATGGCAGGCAGGCAGACCTCCAGGGCTGGATAGCAGACCTCCAGGGCTAACAGGCAGACCTCCAGGGCAGGCAGGCAGACCTCCAGGGCAGGCAGGCAGACCTCCAGGGCTGGATAGCAGACCTCCAGGGCAGGCAGTGCTGCTACCAGGGCTGGATAGCAGACCTCCAGGGCAGGATAGCAGACCTCCAGGGCTGGATGGCAGGCAGGCAGACCTCCAGGGCAGGCAGGCAGACCTCCAGGGCTGGGGATAGCAGACCTCCAGGGCTAACAGGCAGGCAGGCAGACCTCCAGGGCTGGATAGCAGACCTCCAGGGCTAACAGGCAGGCAGGCAGACCTCCAGGGCTGGATAGCAGACCTCCAGGGCAGGCAGTGCTGCTACCAGGGCAGGCAGTGCTGCTACCAGGGCTGGAAGGCAGACCTCCAGGGCAGGCAGTGCTGCTACCAGGGCTGGATAGCAGACCTCCAGGGCTGGATAGCAGACCTCCAGGGCAGGCAGGCAGACCTCCAGGGCTGGATAGCAGACCTCCAGGGCTGGCAGGCAGGCAGGCAGACCTCCAGGGCTGGATAGCAGACCTCCAGGGCAGGATAGCAGACCTCCAGGGCTGGATGGCAGGCAGGCAGACCTCCAGGGCTGGATAGCAGACCTCCAGGGCTGGCAGGCAGACCTCCAGGGCTGGATAGCAGACCTCCAGGGCTAACAGGCAGACCTCCAGGGCAGGCAGGCAGACCTCCAGGGCAGGCAGGCAGACCTCCAGGGCTGGATAGCAGACCTCCAGGGCAGGCAGTGCTGCTACCAGGGCTGGATAGCAGACCTCCAGGGCAGGATAGCAGACCTCCAGGGCTGGATGGCAGGCAGGCAGACCTCCAGGGCAGGCAGGCAGACCTCCAGGGCTGGATAGCAGACCTCCAGGGCTAACAGGCAGGCAGGCAGACCTCCAGGGCTGGATAGCAGACCTCCAGGGCTAACAGGCAGGCAGGCAGACCTCCAGGGCTGGATAGCAGACCTCCAGGGCAGGCAGTGCTGCTACCAGGGCAGGCAGTGCTGCTACCAGGGCTGGAAGGCAGACCTCCAGGGCAGGCAGTGCTGCTACCAGGGCTGGATAGCAGACCTCCAGGGCTGGATGGCAGGCAGGCAGACCTCCAGGGCTGGATAGCAGACCTCCAGGGCTGGAAGGCAGGCAGGCAGACCTCCAGGGCAGGCAGTGCTGCTACCAGGGCTGGATAGCAGACCTCCAGGGCTAACAGGCAGACCTCCAGGGCTGGAAGGCAGGCAGTGCTGCTACCAGGGCAGGCAGGCTGTCCTCCAGGGCTGGAAGGCAGACCTCCAGGGCTGGCAGGCTGACCTCCAGGGCAGGCAGGCAGGCAGGCAGACCTCCAGGGCTGGATAGCAGACCTCCAGGGCTGGATAGCTGACCTCCAGGGCTGGATAGCAGACCTCCAGGGCTAACAGGCTGACCTCCAGGGCTAACAGGCAGACCTCCAGGGCAGGCAGGCAGACCTCCAGGGCAGGCAGTGCTGCTACCAGGGCAGGCAGTGCTGCTGCCAGGGCAGGCAGGCAGACCTCCAGGGCTGGAAGGCAGACCTCCAGGGCTGGCAGGCTGACCTCCAGGGCAGGCAGGCAGGCAGGCAGACCTCCAGGGCTGGATAGCTGACCTCCAGGGCTGGATAGCAGACCTCCAGGGCTAACAGGCTGACCTCCAGGGCTAACAGGCAGACCTCCAGGGCAGGCAGGCAGACCTCCAGGGCAGGCAGTGCTGCTACCAGGGCTGGATAGCAGACCTCCAGGGCTAACAGGCAGACCTCCAGGGCTGGCAGTGCTGCTACCAGGGCTGGATAGCAGACCTCCAGGGCTGGATAGCAGACCTCCAGGGCTAACAGGCAGACCTCCAGGGCTGGCAGGCTGACCTCCAGGGCAGGCAGGCAGGCAGGCAGACCTCCAGGGCTGGATAGCTGACCTCCAGGGCTGGATAGCAGACCTCCAGGGCTGGCAGGCTGACCTCCAGGGCAGGCAGGCCGGGCCCCCGGTGCTGCATCTCGGCCGCTGCCTGGGGCGGACCGGCCCGGGTGCCCTTGCGCTTTTTCGACACCAGGGGGCAGTTGGGTGCCATTCCGTCCCTCGTGTGGCGAAATGGCGGTACTGCACCTCCGCCTTTTTGCTGGAGAAAGTCCGCAGTCGGGACAATGCGCCACACGGTCCGTCGGCAGGAGGCCCGGGCCCGGGCACAACTCCCCGGTGGGGACGGACGCCGGGCTGGAGCTTCCCTTCAGCACACACACTCACTCACTCACTCACTGACCGACCGACTGACTGCAGGAAAGGCTCCCGGCTCCCAGCGCTCAGTCAGCAGGCCTACTCCTCCCCGGTGGGGACGGACGCCGGGCTGGAGCCTCCCTTCAGCACACACACTCACTCACTGACCGACCGACTGACTGCAGGAAAGGCTCCCGGCTCCCAGCGCTCAGTCAGCAGGCCTACTCCTCCCCGGTGGGGACGGACGCCGGGCTGGAGCTTTCCTTCAGCACACACACTCACTCACTGACCGACCGACTGACTGCAGGAAAGGCTCCCGGCTCCCAGCGCTCAGTCAGCAGGCCTACTCCTCCCCGGTGGGGACGGACGCCGGGCTGGAGCTTTCCTCCAGCGCAACACACTCACTCACTCACTCACTGACCGACCGACCGACCGACGGCTCCCAGCGCTCAGTCAGCAGGCCTACTCCTCCCCGGTGGGGACGGACGCCGGGCTGGAGCTTCCCTTCAGCACACACACTCACTCACTCACTGACCGACCGACTGACTGCAGGAAAGGCTCCCGGCTCCCAGCGCTCAGTCAGCAGGCCTACTCCTCCCCGGTGGGGACGGACGCCGGGCTGGAGCTTTCCTTCAGCACACACACTCACTCACTGACCGACCGACTGACTGCAGGAAAGGCTCCCGGCTCCCAGCGCTCAGTCAGCAGGCCTACTCCTCCCCGGTGGGGACGGACGCCGGGCTGGAGCTTTCCTCCAGCGCAACACACACTCACTCACTCACTCACTGACCGACCGACCGACCGACGGCTCCCAGCGCTCAGTCAGCAGGCCTACTCCTCCCCGGTGGGGACGGACGCCGGGCTGGAGCTTCCCTTCAGCACACACACTCACTCACTCACTGACCGACCGACTGACTGCAGGAAAGGCCCGGCTCCCAGCGCTCAGTCAGCAGGCCTACTCCTCCCCGGTGGGGACGGACGCCGGGCTGGAGCTTTCCTCCAGCGCAACACACACTCACTCACTCACTCACTGACCGACCGACCGACCGACCGACGGCTCCCGGCGCTCAGCCTGCAGGGCTACACCTCCCCGGTGGGTGCGGGCTCCGCGCTGGAGCTTTCCTTCAGCACTCACTGACCGACGGCTCCCGGCGCTCAGCCTGCAGGGCTACACCTCCCCGGTGGGTGCGGGCTCCGCGCTGGAGCTTTCCTTCAGCACTCACTGACCGACGGCTCCCGGCGCTCAGCCTGCAGGGCTACACCTCCCCGGTGGGTGCGGGCTCCGCGCTGGAGCTTTCCTTCAGCACTCACTGACCGACGGCTCCCGGCGCTCAGCCTGCAGGGCTACACCTCCCCGGTGGGTGCGGGCTCCGCGCTGGAGCTTTCCTTCAGCACTCACTGACCGACGGCTCCCGGCGCTCAGCCTGCAGGGCTACACCTCCCCGGTGGGTGCGGGCTCCGCGCTGGAGCTTTCCTTCAGCACTCACTGACCGACGGCTCCCGGCTCCCAGCGCTCCGTCAGCAGGAGGCCGGGCCCGGGCTCGCTC
>NW_027102924.1:0-2500 GCF_036373705.1 Amia ocellicauda
AGCCAGCCCACGCTCCATCCGATAGAGCACTGCCGGGCGGCCGGCCGGCAACTACGGATCATAACAAATCAACGGGGGCATTTCTCCGAAAACTAACACCGGGGCAGTGCTCAGGGGGGTCCCACCTCGTGGCCACCCGGTTTGGGGGGCGATCGGGGCCGGTTCCGAAAATCGCTAAATCTCCCATAGCCAGCCCACGCTCCATCCGATAGAGCACTGCCGGGCGGCCGGCCGGCAACTACGGATCATAACAAATCAACGGGGGCATTTCTCCGAAAACTAACACCGGGGCAGTGCTCAGGGGGGTCCCACCTCGTGGCCACCCGGTTTGGGGGGCGATCGGGGCCGGTTCCGAAAATCGCTAAATCTCCCATAGCCAGCCCACGCTCCATCCGATAGAGCACTGCCGGGCGGCCGGCCGGCAACTACGGATCATAACAAATCAACGGGGGCATTTCTCGGAAAACTAACACCGGGGCAGTGCTCAGGGGGGTCCCACCTCGTGGCCACCCGGTTTGGGGGGCGATCGGGGCCGGTTCCGAAAATCGCTAAATCTCCCATAGCCAGCCCACGCTCCATCCGATAGAGCACTGCCGGGCGGCCGGCCGGCAACTACGGATCATAACAAATCAACGGGGGCATTTCTCCGAAAACTAACACCGGGGCAGTGCTCAGGGGGGTCCCACCTCGTGGCCACCCGGTTTGGGGGGCGATCGGGGCCGGTTCCGAAAATCGCTAAATCTCCCATAGCCAGCCCACGCTCCATCCGATAGAGCACTGCCGGGCGGCCGGCCGGCAACTACGGATCATAACAAATCAACGGGGGCATTTCTCGGAAAACTAACACCGGGGCAGTGCTCAGGGGGGTCCCACCTCGTGGCCACCCGGTTTGGGGGGCGATCGGGGCCGGTTCCGAAAATCGCTAAATCTCCCATAGCCAGCCCACGCTCCATCCGATAGAGCACTGCCGGGCGGCCGGCCGGCAACTACGGATCATAACAAATCAACGGGGGCATTTCTCGGAAAACTAACACCGGGGCAGTGCTCAGGGGGGTCCCACCTCGTGGCCACCCGGTTTGGGGGGCGATCGGGGCCGGTTCCGAAAATCGCTAAATCTCCCATAGCCAGCCCACGCTCCATCCGATAGAGCAATGCCGGGCGGCCGGCCGGCAACTACGGATCATAACAAATCAACGGGGGCATTTCTCCGAAAACTAACACCGGGGCAGTGCTCAGGGGGGTCCCACCTCGTGGCCACCCGGTTTGGGGGGCGATCGGGGCCGGTTCCGAAAATCGCTAAATCTCCCATAGCCAGCCCACGCTCCATCCGATAGAGCAATGCCGGGCGGCCGGCCGGCAACTACGGATCATAACAAATCAACGGGGGCATTTCTCCGAAAACTAACACCGGGGCAGTGCTCAGGGGGGTCCCACCTCGTGGCCACCCGGGTCTGGGACCGATGGGAGCACTTTAAAATTTTCGAGTCAGGGGACCAGACGGCCGAGTGAAAAACTTTGAAAAATATTCTATCTCCTCACTCCCATTGACTTTACATTAGGGCGACCAGGCGGCCGGCGGAAAAAAAATCATAACAAATCAACGGGGGCATTTCTCCGAAAACTAACACCGGGGCTGTGCTCAGGGGGCTCCCAGCTATCAGCCACCCTATCCCGGGACCGATGGGAGCACTTTAAAATTTTCGAGTCAGGGGACCAGACGGCCGAGTGAAAAACTTTGAAAAATATTCTATCTCCTCACTCCCATTGACTTTACATTAGGGCGACCAGGCGGCCGGCGGAAAAAAAATCATAACAAATCAACGGGGGCATTTCTCCGAAAACTAACACCGGGGCTGTGCTCAGGGGGCTCCCAGCTATCAGCCACCCTATCCCGGGACCGATGGGAGCACTTTAAAATTTTCGAGTCAGGGGACCAGACGGCCGAGTGAAAAACTTTGAAAAATATTCTATCTCCTCACTCCCATTGACTTTACATTAGGGCGACCAGGCGGCCGGCGGAAAAAAAATCATAACAAATCAACGGGGGCATTTCTCCGAAAACTAACACCGGGGCTGTGCTCAGGGGGCTCCCAGCTATCAGCCCCCCGGGTCTGGGGGCATTGTTTTTCTTTTTAATCATTTTGAGCATTTCCCCCAGTTTAGAGATGTGTGCCCCTAGACAACCCATTGAGAATAACTATGAAATGTTCTGAAGTTTTGATTTTCAAATGTCGGTGAAAATTGAAAAACGTCATATATTCTTCAAAGGAAGCATGGGGCGATGGTAGGGAGAGTCCCCGCAGCGTGCCTCGGCGGCGATGGGAGCGTTTTCGATGTCCCCGTCCCCCCCCCATAGGGATAGAAGGGGAGTTAGGTGACCAGGCGTCCCGGGTCCCAAAAATCGAAAAATTAATATAGAATGCTTTTTAATCCAGAAATAAAGTAGGGGGCAGTCCTGGTGAGAGTCCCAGCCACAGCCCCAGTGTGTTTTGGAGCCGTT
>NW_027102924.1:15000-21561 GCF_036373705.1 Amia ocellicauda
AGCCGGGAGCCTTTCCTGCAGTCAGTCGGTCGGTCAGTGAGTGAGTGTGTGTGCTGAAGGGAAGCTCCAGCCCGGCGTCCGTCCCCACCGGGGAGGAGTAGGCCTGCTGACTGAGCGCTGGGAGCCGGGAGCCTTTCCTGCAGTCAGTCGGTCGGTCAGTGAGTGAGTGTGTGTGCTGAAGGAAAGCTCCAGCCCGGCGTCCGTCCCCACCGGGGAGGAGTAGGCCTGCTGACTGAGCGCTGGGAGCCGGGAGCCTTTCCTGCAGTCAGTCGGTCGGTCAGTGAGTGAGTGTGTGTGCTGAAGGGAGGCTCCAGCCCGGCGTCCGTCCCCACCGGGGAGGAGTAGGCCTGCTGACTGAGCGCTGGGAGCCGGGAGCCTTTCCTGCAGTCAGTCGGTCGGTCAGTGAGTGAGTGAGTGAGTGTGTGTGCTGAAGGGAAGCTCCAGCCCGGCGTCCGTCCCCACCGGGGAGTTGTGCCCGGGCCCGGGCCTCCTGCCGACGGACCGTGTGGCGCATTGTCCCGACTGCGGACTTTCTCCAGCAAAAAGGCGGAGGTGCAGTACCGCCATTTCGCCACACGAGGGACGGAATGGCACCCAACTGCCCCCTGGTGTCGAAAAAGCGCAAGGGCACCCGGGCCGGTCCGCCCCAGGCAGCGGCCGAGATGCAGCACCGGGGGCCCGGCCTGCCTGCCCTGGAGGTCAGCCTGCCAGCCCTGGAGGTCTGCCTTCCAGCCCTGGAGGACAGCCTGCCTGCCCTGGTAGCAGCACTGCCTGCCTTCCAGCCCTGGAGGTCTGCCTGTTAGCCCTGGAGGTCTGCTATCCAGCCCTGGTAGCAGCACTGCCTGCCCTGGAGGTCTGCCTGCCTGCCTTCCAGCCCTGGAGGTCTGCTATCCAGCCCTGGTAGCAGCACTGCCTGCCCTGGAGGTCTGCCTGCCTGCCCTGGAGGTCTGCCTTCCAGCCCTGGAGGACAGCCTGCCTGCCCTGGTAGCAGCACTGCCTGCCTTCCAGCCCTGGAGGTCTGCCTGCCTGCCTGTTAGCCCTGGAGGTCAGCCTGTTAGCCCTGGAGGTCTGCTATCCAGCCCTGGAGGTCTGCCTGCCTGCCCTGGAGGTCTGCTATCCAGCCCTGGAGGTCTGCCTGCCTGCCTGTTAGCCCTGGAGGTCTGCCTGCCTGCCCTGGCAGCAGCACTGCCTGCCCTGGAGGTCTGCCTGCCTGCCCTGGTAGCAGCACTGCCTGCCCTGGAGGTCAGCCTGCCTGCCCTGGAGGTCTGCCTGTTAGCCCTGGAGGTCTGCTATCCAGCCCTGGAGGTCTGCCTGCCTGCCCTGGAGGTCTGCCTGCCTGCCCTGGAGGTCTGCTATCCAGCCCTGGAGGTCTGCCTGTTAGCCCTGGAGGTCAGCCTGTTAGCCCTGGAGGTCTGCTATCCAGCCCTGGAGGTCTGCCTGCCTGCCATCCAGCCCTGGAGGTCTGCTATCCAGCCCTGGTAGCAGCACTGCCTGCCCTGGAGGTCTGCCTGCCTGCCCTGGCAGCAGCACTGCCTGCCCTGGTAGCAGCACTGCCTGCCCTGGAGGTCTGCTATCCAGCCCTGGAGGTCTGCTATCCAGCCCTGGAGGTCTGCCTGTTAGCCCTGGAGGTCTGCTATCCAGCCCTGGAGGTCTGCCTGCCTGCCCTGGCAGCAGCACTGCCTGCCCTGGAGGTCTGCCTGCCTGCCCTGGTAGCAGCACTGCCTGCCCTGGAGGTCTGCCTGCCTGCCCTGGAGGTCTGCCTGTTAGCCCTGGAGGTCAGCCTGTTAGCCCTGGAGGTCTGCTATCCAGCCCTGGAGGTCAGCTATCCAGCCCTGGAGGTCTGCTATCCAGCCCTGGAGGTCTGCCTGCCTGCCTGCCTGCCCTGGAGGTCAGCCTGCCAGCCCTGGAGGTCTGCTATCCAGCCCTGGAGGTCTGCTATCCAGCCCTGGTAGCAGCACTGCCAGCCCTGGAGGTCTGCCTGTTAGCCCTGGAGGTCTGCTATCCAGCCCTGGTAGCAGCACTGCCTGCCCTGGAGGTCTGCCTGCCTGCCTTCCAGCCCTGGAGGTCTGCTATCCAGCCCTGGTAGCAGCACTGCCTGCCCTGGAGGTCTGCCTGCCTGCCCTGGAGGTCTGCCTTCCAGCCCTGGAGGACAGCCTGCCTGCCCTGGTAGCAGCACTGCCTGCCTTCCAGCCCTGGAGGTCTGCCTGTTAGCCCTGGAGGTCTGCTATCCAGCCCTGGTAGCAGCACTGCCTGCCCTGGAGGTCTGCCTGTTAGCCCTGGAGGTCTGCTATCCAGCCCTGGTAGCAGCACTGCCTGCCCTGGAGGTCTGCCTGCCTGCCCTGGAGGTCTGCCTGTTAGCCCTGGAGGTCAGCCTGTTAGCCCTGGAGGTCTGCTATCCAGCCCTGGAGGTCAGCTATCCAGCCCTGGAGGTCTGCCTGCCTGCCTGCCTGCCCTGGAGGTCAGCCTGCCAGCCCTGGAGGTCTGCCTGTTAGCCCTGGAGGTCTGCTATCCAGCCCTGGAGGTCTGCCTGCCTGCCATCCAGCCCTGGAGGTCTGCTATCCAGCCCTGGTAGCAGCACTGCCTGCCCTGGAGGTCTGCCTGCCTGCCCTGGCAGCAGCACTGCCTGCCCTGGTAGCAGCACTGCCTGCCCTGGAGGTCTGCTATCCAGCCCTGGTAGCAGCACTGCCTGCCCTGGAGGTCTGCTATCCAGCCCTGGAGGACAGCCTGCCTGCCCTGGTAGCAGCACTGCCTGCCCTGGAGGTCTGCTATCCAGCCCTGGAGGACAGCCTGCCTGCCCTGGTAGCAGCACTGCCTGCCCTGGAGGTCTGCTATCCAGCCCTGGAGGACAGCCTGCCTGCCCTGGTAGCAGCACTGCCTGCCCTGGAGGTCAGCCTGTTAGCCCTGGAGGTCTGCCTGCCTGCCCTGGAGGTCAGCCTGTTAGCCCTGGAGGTCTGCCTGCCTGCCATCCAGCCCTGGCAGCAGCACTGCCTGCCCTGGTAGCAGCACTGCCTGCCCTGGAGGTCTGCTATCCAGCCCTGGTAGCAGCACTGCCTGCCCTGGAGGTCTGCCTGCCTGCCTGCCAGCCCTGGAGGTCTGCCTGTTAGCCCTGGAGGTCTGCCTGCCTGCCCTGGCAGCAGCACTGCCTGCCCTGGTAGCAGCACTGCCTGCCCTGGAGGTCTGCCTGCCTGCCCTGGAGGTCTGCCTGCCTGCCATCCAGCCCTGGCAGCAGCACTGCCTGCCCTGGTAGCAGCACTGCCTGCCCTGGAGGTCTGCTATCCAGCCCTGGTAGCAGCACTGCCTGCCCTGGAGGTCTGCCTGCCTGCCTTCCAGCCCTGGAGGACAGCCTGCCTGCCCTGGTAGCAGCACTGCCTGCCCTGGAGGTCAGCCTGCCAGCCCTGGAGGTCTGCCTGTTAGCCCTGGAGGTCAGCTATCCAGCCCTGGTAGCAGCACTGCCTGCCCTGGAGGTCTGCCTGCCTGCCCTGGAGGTCAGCCTGTTAGCCCTGGAGGTCTGCCTGCCTGCCCTGGAGGTCTGTCTGCCTGCCTGTTAGCCCTGGAGGTCTGCCTGCCTGCCCTGGCAGCAGCACTGCCTGCCCTGGAGGTCTGCCTGCCTGCCCTGGTAGCAGCACTGCCTGCCCTGGAGGTCAGCCTGCCAGCCCTGGAGGTCTGTCTGCCTGCCTGTTAGCCCTGGAGGTCTGCCTGCCTGCCCTGGCAGCAGCACTGCCTGCCCTGGAGGTCTGCCTGCCTGCCCTGGTAGCAGCACTGCCTGCCCTGGAGGTCAGCCTGCCAGCCCTGGAGGTCTGCCTGTTAGCCCTGGAGGTCTGCTATCCAGCCCTGGAGGTCTGCCTGCCAGCCCTGGAGGTCTGCTATCCAGCCCTGGAGGTCTGCCTGCCAGCCCTGGAGGTCTGCTATCCAGCCCTGGAGGTCTGCCTGCCTGCCTGTTAGCCCTGGAGGTCTGCCTGCCTGCCCTGGCAGCAGCACTGCCTGCCCTGGAGGTCAGCCTGCCAGCCCTGGAGGTCTGCCTGTTAGCCCTGGAGGTCTGCCTTCCAGCCCTGGCAGCAGCACTGCCTGCCCTGGTAGCAGCACTGCCTGCCCTGGAGGTCTGCTATCCAGCCCTGGAGGTCTGCCTGTTAGCCCTGGAGGTCTGCTATCCAGCCCTGGAGGTCTGCCTGCCTGCCCTGGCAGCAGCACTGCCTGCCCTGGAGGTCTGCCTGCCTGCCCTGGAGGTCTGCCTGCCTGCCTGTTAGCCCTGGAGGTCTGCTATCCAGCCCTGGAGGTCTGCCTGCCAGCCCTGGAGGTCTGCTATCCAGCCCTGGAGGTCTGCCTGTTAGCCCTGGAGGTCTGCTATCCAGCCCTGGAGGTCTGCCTGCCTGCCTGTTAGCCCTGGAGGTCAGCCTGTTAGCCCTGGAGGTCTGCCTGCCTGCCCTGGAGGTCTGCTATCCAGCCCTGGTAGCAGCACTGCCTGCCCTGGAGGTCTGCTATCCAGCCCTGGAGGTCTGCCTGCCTGCCCTGGTAGCAGCACTGCCTGCCCTGGAGGTCTGCCGGCCTGCCCTGGAGGTCTGCTATCCAGCCCTGGAGGTCAGCCTGTTAGCCCTGGAGGTCTGCTATCCAGCCCTGGAGGTCTGCCTGCCTGCCCTGGTAGCAGCACTGCCTGCCCTGGAGGTCTGCCATCCAGCCCTG
Source organism: Amia ocellicauda (assembly GCF_036373705.1). NCBI lineage: Eukaryota > Metazoa > Chordata > Actinopteri > Amiiformes > Amiidae > Amia > Amia ocellicauda. The sequence goes on from NW_027102924.1 coordinate 19,678, forward strand.
GAGGTCTGCCTGTTAGCCCTGGAGGTCAGCCTGTTAGCCCTGGAGGTCTGCCTGCCTGCCCTGGAGGTCTGCCTGCCTGCCCTGGAGGTCTGCCTTCCAGCCCTGGAGGTCTGCCTGCCTGCCCTGGTAGCAGCACTGCCTGCCCTGGAGGTCTGCTATCCAGCCCTGGAGGTCTGCCTGCCTGCCTGTTAGCCCTGGAGGTCTGCTATCCAGCCCTGGAGGTCTGCCTGCCTGCCCTGGAGGTCTGCCTTCCAGCCCTGGAGGTCTGCCTGCCTGCCTGTTAGCCCTGGAGGTCTGCCTGCCTGCCCTGGCAGCAGCACTGCCTGCCCTGGAGGTCAGCCTGCCAGCCCTGGAGGTCTGCCTGCCTGCCTGTTAGCCCTGGAGGTCTGCCTGCCTGCCCTGGAGGTCTGCCTGTTAGCCCTGGAGGTCAGCCTGTTAGCCCTGGAGGTCTGCTATCCAGCCCTGGAGGTCTGCCTGCCTGCCTGTTAGCCCTGGAGGTCAGCCTTCCAGCCCTGGCAGCACGGCCTACCAGCCTGCCAGCCTGCCCTCCCCAGCCACACAGCCCTGCCTGCCTGCCCTGGAGGTCAGCCTTCCAGCCCTGGAGGTCTGCCTGCCTGCCTTCCAGCCCTGCCTGCCTGCCTGCCTGCCCTGGAGGTCAGCCTTCCAGCCCTGGCAGCACGGCCTACCAGCCTGCCAGCCTGCCCTCCCCAGCCACACAGCCCTGCCTGCCTGCCCTGGAGGTCAGCCTTCCAGCCCTGGAGGTCTGCCTGCCTGCCATCCAGCCCTGGAAGTCAGCCTTCCAGCCCTGGAGGTCAGCCTTCCAGCCCTGGCAGCAGCACGGCCTACCAGCCTGCCAGCCTGCCCTCCCCAGCCACACAGCCCTGCCTGCCTGCCTGCCAGCCCTGGAGGTCTGCCTGCCTGCCTGCTGCTGCTAGGCCGCTGCCCCGAGCCGCCGACCCCATCGACAGGAACACGAGAGAGTTTACAAGCGAGAGGAGGCCACATATTCGACACCTTTCGTGCTCGTTTTAGGGTCCTCTCCAGTCTGTTTGGACGTGTGTTATTCTGAATCTGCTGCTTTAACTCAAGGGATTCTGTCGTGATTGATGCCTTGTACTTCGCTGTATGTTTGCACTGGTGTTGTAAGTCGCCCTCTGTAAGATCATCATTTATTATCTGCCAAGAAATAAAGATCATCATAATGTTCCCCAACTTTCAGCTTCTGGGGAGTTTGTTCCAGAGTGTGACGACTCTCTCTCTATCACCATCTCTCTCTCCCTCTCCACCTCTCTCTCTCTCTCTCTCCCTCTCTCTATCTCTCCCTCTCTCTCACTGTGTGTGTGTGTGTGTGTGTGTGTGTGTGTGTACAGCAGTGTCCCTAGACGAGAGAGATATCCCTAGACGGGGAAATTACTTTCAAACTGCAGTACCGAAATGTGTCCGTTAGATGGCAGCATGCACCAAGGAATGAAGGAAAGTGCAAAACAAAATGAAAAGGCACATCGCCTGGGCGAAAAATAATCGTAACAAATCAACGGGGGCATTTCTCGGAAAACTAACACCGGGGCAGTGCTCAGGGGGGTCCCACCTCGTGGCCACCCGGTTTGGGGGGCCATCGGGGCCGGCTGAAGAATCGCCCATACTCTGCCATAGGCAGCCCACGGTCCATCCGATCAGAGCAATGCCGGGCGGCCGGCAACCTATGGATCATAACACATCAACGGAGGCATGATAAGAGCATCTTTTATTATCTGCCAAGAAATATAGACCATCACAATGTTCCCCAACTTTCAGCTTCTACCACATCGCTGGGGAGTTTATTCCACTGTGTGACTACTCTCTCTCTCTGTGTGTGTGTGTGTGTGTGTGTGTGTGTGTGTGTGT
>NW_027102925.1:0-21556 GCF_036373705.1 Amia ocellicauda
CTGTTGCAGGATCAGCAGCAAACTAAGACATAGATGTCAATTAATAACAGCATATAGAAATGTTATCCAGTGGGATCCTAAACAATCGAACTGAACTAAACCAGTCTATCCTTTCAGTAAAGCACACTAATTCAGTCTCGTAAATAAGTAAATAATAATCCATGCTTTGGCTCAAATATTGTGAGTGTGTTTGGGCAGCTTCAGGGCTGCTGCTCACACTGTACGTACCGCAGGTGTCGGCTCCTCAGCCTCCCTGGTGTCGCTCAGCTCCTGGGCCTGAGCGATGACTGCGGGCCTGAAGCGCACGGTGGGGCAGACCGAGGGATGGGCGTCGGGCAGCAGCCTGTTGGCCACTGCGCTGGCCAGTCTCTGCTGTAGGACTGGACTGCTCTCCAGGTCGGCCACACGCAGGTCCCCATCCAGGGTCAAATCCTCCCGCAGCTCCAGGAGTACAGGGGCCACTGCCGTGTGATCCAGGTCGCATTGTGACAGCAGCCCTGCCGTCCACAGCTTCTGCAGGAAGATCACCTTCCCTGGAGACCTGGACACCAGCACGGATACCTGCAGCAGCAGGATGTCCTCCAGCGCCTCCCGCCTGCGCTGCAGCTTCCTGTCACTGGAGATGGGGCACAGCTGCTGCAGCAGACTGCGCACAACAACTCTGATACATTCATCAGAGCACTCTGGGGCACTCTGCAAAGTCAATTAACACATATAACATATGAATACACACACAAGGACAATAAAACTCAATACACACACACTGTCCACACACACATATGCGATTCCATGTTCTTTGATTTGGTCACAGAAGTGATTTGTCTCAGATTTGTTGATCTTGAGTGAATTTTAATCAGTTTTTCCCTTTTTGTGTAACTAGTGTAGTGTTACATTTTATTTTTGTTTTTAATAAGCTTGAAAATTTGTATCTTTGGAATAGGTGTCTGCATCCAAATATTACAGAAATTGAGTTCTACACGATTCTAGGATTCTTGATAAGGTGATACTTAAATTCACTTCTCTAACTGAAATGTATAAGTGTACCTTACGCTACATTTCTTGCTGTAATTAGCATTGTTCTTCAGTTCCCACTTCTTTGATTAATCATAAGGTCTGGCTGATGCATCATGCATTCATTCATAGTTGGTTGCCATTTTAATAATTGTACTGAAACAATTAGAGCTCTAAATGCAGGTAGGGGTGACCTATTAAAAACTGAAATTAAGCAGATCGATTTTTTTTTTATTGTAAAATTTAACAGGACGGCAGGCTGTTTTATTTTATTGCACCATATTTGTAAGTATATTTTTGCCTGAATCCTAATGATCCCCACTGTTACATTTCAGTGACTATTACTTCCCCACAGAACCTGAAGATGTCTGTAGGGATCACACAACATACGACTCCAGGTCTGTGTTCAATGGAAACTGCTGAGCATTGCAGAGCTTTGAATGAAACACAAAGCAATTGCACTCTGGTCAGATACATATAATCTGCATGTACATGTTTCCCTTTTTAGTAGGCATGTATTCTTAGTGATATTTGTCTCCATTATACTGGATACATTACATTTTAACATGTGATCAGACTCCTCCTTTTATCCTGTTCCTTATTCATTTAGCACTAAATATATTTTGATCAACATACATTTTCAGTGTATACTGTATTGTAACATTTGTATGGCAAGGCAAAAAAAAAAAAGATCAAAAATAATAAAACATCCTCACTATGTATGTCTCACTTTCATTTGGCTTTATTCGCTATGTTGATTGTGCTTCATCACAATGTGCAGTCCAGTGCTGAACAGTAACACATCAGGAAGCACAAGATCAGCAGTGTTGAATAAGACCACTCACACTCACACACACACGCCTGCACATACAGACACACGCAGCAGTACTGGGAGCTCAGCATCACAGTAATGATAACTCCAGAGTGAGTCAGGAATGCTTTAATTCTGAACCAGGAATAGTCGCTGTTCACACGGGCACAGGCTACAGGCCAGACACATTTCCCCAGCACAGCCCCAGCTGACTGAGCACAGTGATCGGCTCATCCAGATCAATTCCCCTATGAGTGAGCAGGGTGGGAGTGGGCAGAGCTGTAGTGTGGATTTCCAAAGAGCACCCCCTGCTGGTCTGAACAAAGTATAAAAATGTCTGATAACACTATGTTACACAATTTCTGTTCCTGGGTAGTAAGCGTTATTTCCTAATTGCTTATGCCTCAAAAGTATATAAAATGGCTATTATTGCCCACAAACTTTGCTTTTGTGATCAGGAGAGTGATATTTTGAAATGTACCCTATTTCAAATGAGAAAACGGGCGAATTTGTGTCTTTTCCTTCACATAAAGTCAGAAAAAAACAACATGAATCCAAATTAACATGTAAGTAATACAGAAAAGGCTGTGTCGGAGAGGCCCACGACAAAGGACTTCAGATGAGTCGTTAAGTGTGTGACCCCCTGTACTTAAGCGGTCGTGCAGTGTGCTCTCCTTCACGACACAAAAGACACACATTCAGTGAGCGATGGTTGTAACAGTGAGCTGCCCGTCATCCTCAAAATGGTCTCATTGTAGAAATGGTGTAGTTTGAGCCTGAGTTTCCTCAGCCACACGGCCATTCCATCCTCTTCCTACCATTAAATACATATTTGTTATAGTTTTTTTGTAGTAAAGGGGTTGTTACACATACAAATTCACGTAAATGTTATGACAGCCACCATATACAAAAGGTTATCAAAATCAGGTAAAAGCATTGTTTAAACATATTTTATTGTTGTTACACAACAGGTTTACATATGTAGTGCAAACCGTGTAAAACAAGTTTACTATGCATAAGGTTAATTTAAATATAATGCAAACATGTATTTTACAAGGTATTTTAAATACATTTGTGAACAGTGTGTAAACCTTAAGGAGTTTGATTAAAGTTTTAATCATTTTACTGAGACGTTTAGGAGCCTCTCCAGGACTCGGTAGGTACCAGGCTAGATGTGACCACTTTGTATTATCCTTGACATCAAGTGCTGTGCTGGTCTTGCAGTCAGGAGTGTCTCTGTCTCCTGGCTGAACCGAGAGAGCTGGAGACTGGGCCAGTACAATCTCTCCTCTGGATTGGGACACAAAACGACAATTATCAGCAATTTCAATTTCAAATGTATACTCATTATTCTGAATTCCATATTAGGAAAGAAACAAACTTTTGTTTTGTTTATAAAGTAAACCAAATATAAATACAATTATTTACCAGAAAATAAGCAAAGTGACCAGATGAAAATAATAGGATTTTTGCAATTCAGATATATATTTAATACAATCATTCAATTTTCACTTTAATTTATATTATTCCAAATGTAAACAGTTACAAATCCAATATAGTAGTTATATATATAATATATATATATATATATATATATAAATGTTAATGTTCATGCTTCATTATTTTTAATTCAAATGTTAGTAAAAGTCCTCACATGGACACAAACAAACAATACAATTATTGTATAAATAAAAACATCTTTCCCTGATTTATACTGGTTTAATGAAATTCATTGAGAAGCAGAAAGTTTATTTGTATTCATTGCTTGCCTATACCTTTCCAGTATAACTCCCACCCCTGCTCTCTGGTTAGACTCAACCTCTCACTTTGCTTCTGAATGGATTCACCTCCTGATTGATTGAAATGTAAAACACTTTTGAGCTCATTAATGTTACAAATAGATATACTTTACACAGCAAATAAAAAAACATAAAGAAGTGTAATCCTGCCATTGTTTCACATATCACAGTGTTAGGCAGGTCAATATGTAGCCCAAATGGAATCAACATGTCAATGTATTTGATCACGTCTGACAGAATAGGGGCTGAAGCTCACAGCCCTTCCCAGAGCCAAGGCTGGGCTCCACTGATCTGCCCTCCCTCCTCCCTCTGCAGCGCCCTTGACACATTCACACAGCACTCTAATGTGTCAGGACTCCTCTACTGACACAAGGACATGTCATTGACAGGGGCCAGTCAGCGACCACAGTCTCATCCTCATTCCAGACTGTGTCTGTGTTGAAGAGAGGAGGGAGAGCATCGCAGACAGAGATCTACAACACTGGAGATGGGATAATGTTGCTGTCTACATAGTTTCCTTAAAACGACAGTGACAGGGCAGAGAGTATATTTCTGCTTTTGAAACTGACTGGTGACATATATTTGTTCAAATAAGGCAATTGATTTAAAATAGCAGATATTCAAATACTAAAATATATATTTTAATCGGTACCTTATAAGTGTATCCTCTATAGCTTTATGTAGCTCAATGTTGTTATTGAAGCTCAGTGTGTGTGCAGTGCAGCTCCTCACAGGCTGTGTCCCATTTCACTGCCTTCACCCTCAGCACCTGCAGTAGGTCTCAGCTGCAGCAGTGCAGTCTCTGTGCAGTTCAGCTGAGGGAGGTTTTTGTACGACTGTGTAGCACGGTGTGAACACATCCTTACTGTTGAGATAGTGTTCACTCTGACAGTAGTAATCTCCTGCATCTTCAGGCTGGACTCCACTGATGGTCAGAGTGAAGTCAGTCCCAGATCCACTGCCACTGAATCGCTCTGGGATCCCAGACTGACGGGTAGTGGCAGCATAGATCAGGAGTTTAGGAGCTTCTCCAGGTTTCTGTTGGTACCAGGTTAGGCGGTGCTTGCCACTATAAATGTACACTGCACTGCTGGTTTTACAGTTCACAGTGACCGTCTCTCCTTGTTGAACAGATTTGACTTGTGGAGTCTGAGTCACAGTAACCTGTCCTCTGGTTTCTAAACATAATAAACATATAGTTTAGTTAGTTATAGTCAAGTTAATGAAATTTTGTAAATTTACACGTTTTTTTTATCGTGTTATATTATGATTTTTCCTTTTTACTTTAATCAGAAGTTTTACATTAAATACATGAAGAATTGTATTAGTAAATAATAATTGATCTGTTGCTAAAATAGGAACACACATCTTAGAAAATAATACATACAATATTACAGTAAACACATTTCTCACCCTGAGTGCAGATGGCGAGAGCCCAGATGAAGATGGTGATGAAAGTCATTGTTGTTGTGGATTGTGTTGCCATGAAGGGCAGCTCTCAGTCATGAAGTGTTAAACTCACAGGGCTATAAACACTCCCAGAGCACTGAAGCATGTGCTGCCCATGCAAAGTGGCTCTTGTATGCAAATTGTCTTCCTGGGTACAACAGTCTCTTGTAGTCCAGCAGTGCTGTGAACTCAGGCTGGATGCTGTGTGTCTGACAGAGTGAGATGAGCAGTTTAGGATGAAGTCTCCAAAACAACAGGACTAGAAAACAGCTTTATGAGTCATATGTTACCTGAGTAGGACTAAGCCTTTTCAAGTTCATTTAATTGACTCCATCAGTCAGTCTTTAGTAATAGTATAGGACACTGTTTAGTTTTGTATTATAATAACCTGTATTATTATGCATTCATTGCTTGATGAACCACAGAAGTGTTGTGTCTCCCTCTTGTGGTCAGTGTTAATAGCTACAGTCTGTATTGCTTTCATTGATGTTGCCAGCAGACATCTGAAGAGGAAAGTAGCTGTAACACATCCAGGCTCCTGCTTTATCTGACTCGTATGTAAATGGTTTGCAGTTCTAAGCTGAGTTTTCATTAAAGGCAAAGGATAATAATTGTCAAAGTATTACTACAGGTAATGCAAGAATTATATTTGAAATAATGACCAAACACCTTTTTAATACTGTATTCATCTCTTTTAACTTTAGAAAATACAAATAATTGTAAATGGATGGCAGTGCTCATTATTGAGTGTTATTACATTATGGGTATAATTATTACGTTGTCCTAACAATTTTTTTATCATGCGGATAACGTAATAAATGCCAATGACGAAAGTAGCTCTAACACATCCAGGCTCCTGCTTCACCTGACTGCCATTCCAACAGATCCAGTGCTGTGCCTTGTCCAGTCACACATCATTCAGAAACAGGGAGACAGTGATCCAGTGTGGGTGAACAACAGGGCTTGTCCCTATTTGAGGCATCAGGTGAGACTGGGTGCACAATCCAGGTGTTGGCACCCTGTCTTCATCTAATGCCTCAGGTAATTTGGGAGAGCAGACATGAAGATGAAAAGGATCCTCTGCCTCCCCTCCACGCACTGCGTTTCTTGCTGCTGTCCATGGGCTTCTCTTTCTTGTCCAGCTGCTCCCCTGCCTTTATGCAGCCAAAGTCAGTCAGTGGAAGGAGGGATGGATGTGGATGTAGAGTCAGTGAGCAGGATAGAGCCACACTCAAATTAGCGCAGGTGTGGATGATTACTGCAGGAGACTGCATGACAGGGCAATATCCCATCCCCCTTTGGGTAGGATCTTTGACTCGAAAAATAACATCCTCCCAGACGCCTTTCCATGCTTGTTCATTGTTCATGTTGTCCAGAGTTGTGGCAGGGCTCCTTTCCACTCTTGCAGCTTTATTATTATTCTTTATTTATTAGTAGACACCCTTGTCCAGGGCGACTTACAAAATATAAGAACAATACAAAGTGCAATGCAGTGCAGTTCAAGTCAAAATACATTTTACAAATTCAAATGTACACAAGTGAATACCAGATATACAAGTAAACAATATATGAGGTTGTGCCGTATTGTATTTGTTTGGTCCAGTTATGTTTAATGGCCGTTAAAAGCGCTGGGTCCTACTGAGGAAGGTCGCCCGAGTTAGAGATCAGACGCGTCCCCGGATGATGGCGATGCTGTTAAGATGTGAAGAAGCGGGAAAGAGAGAGGTGGTAGGGAGGGAAGAAAGAAGATAATTAAGTTGGTTTAGTGGGTGGAGATTTTGTCTTCTAGCGTTCAAGTACCAAGCTTAAAGGGAAGAGGACTTTTGGTTGTTTCTTTGGTTGGCTGTTATTGTCCTGCCGTGTGGCCTGCGTGCTGCAGACGGGAAGGCAGGCGGCGTTGGCATTTGTGGGGAAGCCGGGCGCTGTGGCTCACTCGGGTTTTGGGTCGAAGCTGATGCCGATCACGGGTTGAAACGAAGCCTCCGCTTTGCCGTGTTGTGTGGCCTGTTTGTGACTGCTGTGGATACTGAAGGCAGGACACGGGTGGAACTTGGATGGTTTGGTTGTCTGCGGTATTGTTGGGTAGTGGAATTGACTGTATGGCGGACTCAGCTGTGAGACTATAACCTCGACATTATGAATTGATCCAAGGAGAACTGTGGAGAAGTATTGTGGGACATAAGGGTCTTAGAAAACAGCTGTGGGAACGATTTTGTTTTGTTCACGGGATAACTGGAGTATCAATCAATGAGTGGCGGACGCATCTGGGTATATTAGTATGTTGCAGTCATTTGTGTTGTGGTGGGTACATATATGCTTGCTTTTATCTGTATTATTAGGCTGCCCTGACGTTAGGGTTTCCTATGAAGGTTTGCTAATTTGCACAATTCTAGCATTGCTATGTTAACTGAAATGTTCTAACTAATGCCTGCATATGTATGTTTGCTGGTGATACGCGTATTTGCACATGTCTAGAGTGGTTATGCTATTCTCTGGGTAATGTGCAAATATGCAGAATACTATAGCTGTGCTATGCTACACTTCCCTGTGAAGTCTTGCATATTTGCACACAATTCTAGAGTTATGTTAAATGAAATGTTCTAATCAATGCCTGCATATGTAGGTTTGCTTGAGATTTGCATATTTGCACATGTCTAGAGTGGTTATGTGATTGTCTCCAGGTATTTTGCGTATTGGTACATGGTGTCCTCTTTGAATTTTTGCCTATTTGCACATAATTCTAGAGTTGTTATGCTAAATGAAATATTCAAATTAATGCTTGCATATGTTTGTTAGCTTGTGATTTAGCAAATTTGCAATCGTTTGAAAACAAGCAATAGGAGTACTAGTAGAGCAAAGCAAGAAGTATGACAATGTTGTATAAGTGTTATCTTGTAGGAATAGGAGAGTAAATGACTAAATTACAAGTACTCTCTGAAAGTCTTGAGTAAGTGCCAGAATGAGGTCAGACTCTGCTGTTTCGATTTCAATGGGCAGGTCGTTTCACCACTTAGGGGCCAGGGATGAGAAGGAGCGGCTCTGGAGGAAGGAGAGTGGAGAGGAGGCAGAGTTAGTCTTCTGGCGCTGGAGGAGCGCAGTGGTCTGGAGGGGATGTATGGAGAGACGAGTGACTGAAGGTAGCTTGGTGCAGTGTGGTCGAGACTGCTGTAGCGTAAGGTACACTTATACATTTCAATTAAAGAAGTGAATTTATAGTATCACCTTATCACGAATCCTGGAATCTTGTAGAACTCAATTTCTGTAATAATTGGACACAGACACCAATTCCAAAGATATAAATTGTCAAATTTATTCAAAAACAAAGACTAAATGTAGCACTACACTAATTATACAAAAGGGAAAAACTAATTAAAATTCAACTCTAGATCAACAAATCAAAGACAAATCACTTCCGTGACCAAATCAAAGACCATGGGATCGCATATGATAACACAAATCGTTAAACAAAAAAGGTTATAAACACATTGACTACAATACCGGTTAGTAAGACGAAGGTGAGTCTCTCGATAGTATTGTTAGTCAGACATTACATAACTACGCAGGTTAGTATTTATGTCAGGTAACTTCTCGTTATATATATATATATATATATATATATATATATATATATATATATATATATATCAGTCTCATTTACATTTAGGTGCAGAGAAAGATCCTATCATTACTTGTTACCACAATTTCCTTTAACTGATTATTATCCAATGATTAAGGATAGGCAGGGCCACCTATAATCTGGTGTCTATTAACTTGTGTCAATTTCAGACTAAACAGTTAAACAGGAATGAGAAGATATTTCTAGGGGTTGACAGATTTTATTTCTAAAATTATCAACAAAACAGTTTAATGTAACACACATTTATTTTTAAGAAACTAAATGATATTACACATTCTAGAGTTATGAATCACAGATTAACATTTCTAATTGATTTCTCAAATGTCATGAATCACAAACTCCAAACTGTTAAACTTATGTGAACTTCATCGCAGAGAGGCCTCTCTGTCTTCGGGCTCAGATAACAGCACACGGCACGAGGTCCATGTGGTTTGGAACAAAGGCAGTCCGGTTCGGCTTTGTCCAAGAACTTCCACTCAGTCGATGCACCTGGAAGTTGGGGTTTCGCGAATGTAGAGTCTTTTCCAAACAGATTTTCCACTGGTTTGAAGGCTCCAACGTTGTGCACAAAATCTTCTTTGTAAACAGGGGTTCCACCGTAGTTACTTGAAGACAAAGTCTTTGAGGAAAGCAGGGCCCTGTTTGGTTCCAAGGGTCGAGTTTCTTAAGACTCAAATAGCTATTTAAATGACTGAACACTTGCGTATACAGTCGACTTAGTCAATTGTCCAGCTGTAAAACTCCACTGATCAGGTGGGCACAGGCGGGCAGCGCAGTCTGTAAAGTTTTTTATTTAATAAAGTCCTTTAAAATAATTCTTCATACGGCTCAATCTCCTTCTCCCAGTTTAACTCTTCTGTTGCCGGCAAAGACTTGGTTGGTTTCTGGTTCTGGTTCTGGCAACAGAGCTACAGGTTGAGCTGTGGCAGTGAGTTACTGGTTCAGGTGAGAGAGAGAGAGAAAGAGGCCGTGCGCTGTTCTTTATACGTCTGTCAGATCAATAGGTGATTGGTTTTTGAGTTTTTGAGATTGGATTTCAGTTTCAGCCCCCAGTGTCCTATTGGAGGGGGGCTTGATTTATGACTGATGTCAATCCATGCCATCTTATGGAAATGCCGGTTGGCCCGGGTTCGTAGCTCTGTGTCTGGATTTCGGCTCTCGTCCATTTCAAAGAGTTTTTTATTACCTACAGGCCCCTTTCTCCAGACATCTCATAGCAGGATTCCAAACTATTTGGCCTATTCTCGGTGCCATCCTCCCCAAAACTGTCACTTTGATGTAAACCAGTTCCAAGCTGATGAGTTAAGGAAATCTGATAACTTTGGGGGGGAGAGGTCTTCTTTAGATCAGTGCTAAAATGCTCTTATCAAAATACACCCAACATAACGCTACACTGCGTAAGTGACGGTCAATGTCTCGAACTGAATGCGTGCCGCTATCGGGAGCCAGTGGAGGGAGCGGAGCGGTGGAGTAGCGTGTGTGAATCGGGGCAGAGAGACACCAGACGAGCCGCAGAGTTCTGGATGAGCTGGATCTGCGGGTAGTGGATGCAGGCAGGCCGGCCAGGAGGGAGTTGCAGTCGTCCAGGCGGGAGAGGACCAGTGACTGGACGAGCAGCTGAGTCGAGTTGTCGGTGAGGAAGGGACGGATCCGGCGTATGTTGCTCAGGATGAATCTGTAGGTGTGTGTCAGTGCAGGCAGGACTGCTAATACTACAATTAATGGCCGCTTTGAATCTCAATACAGACAACGACCGTGCCAGACACACGCAGTTACTGAACAATTGCTCGCAACAATACTAAATGTAAATACAATGTAACCACTTCTGATTTACAGAAACTGCGTGTCAATCTAAGGACAAAGTGCGTTAAGTCAGTTGCTAATTTACCAACAAACATTCGCTATCGTTACTACAATACATGTGAAAATATAGCTAACTCTTAGCTAAAGAAGTAACCACGTAATCAATGTATCTCTTAGCTAAGCTAGAAGACCTGAAAAAACGATACTTAACTCGGGTGAGCTAGGCAACTCCTCTGCTGACTTGCCTGAGTGTCCAGGCTTGCCAGAGTGTGCACCTTTGAGACAACTGTAGATGCCCTCTGCATTTGTGGATTGGGAACAGTCCATACACTTGAGAAATTGCTCGTACACATTCATGTCAGAGCCCACATAGCGAACACAGATCACACAGAGTTGTTCTTGCTTGAAACATTGCCCTTCTTCAGCTATCAGGCAGTGCAATCCCACATTGAGCTCATTCTGTCAGTCGCAATATATGGGATCTTGTTTTGTATTTCATGGATGGTCATGTAGAATGAGCCATACAGTTTCCATTGAATTGCTTGTCATATTTTGCAAAAAGCATAAAGCATAACTCTAGGAAATTCCCTGTTATGTGACATTTCCTTTTCATCAGCCATCTAAAGCCCAGTCCTTGAAATTGACAGATAAAATATCAAAACATCTTCTCTGTTTTCCTTAACTGTCTTCTGAAGAGAGTTTGACTAGCGACGCTTCAATGAGCCTGATATGTTTGTGATTTAGTCATTTTTCCAAGTGAACCTTGCAGGTAGAATGACTATCGCCATTCATTGGTATTTATCCAATCTCACAACCTTTTCTCTGTGAAAGTGTTATGCATGTATTCAGCCGACCAGAACACAATTATTCATGGATAACAGAATACTCTATTCCAGGGGTTCCCAACCCGGTCCTGGAGGCCCCCTGCCCTGCTGGTTTTTGTTCCAACTGATCTGTTAATAATATAATTGAGCCTTATATTGCATTGTTAACTCAATTAAGGAATCAATTAAGCAATTCAGATTTCGGTTGGATCAAAAACCAGCAGGGCAGGGGGGCCTCCAGGACCGGGTTGGGAACCCCTGCTCTATTCAATAAAAGGATATCGAGCAAGACTATGAAAATGATTGATTTTAACTTTTGAGATAAGTTCCCAACTTCAGGCCCACTCGATTCATCCTCTAGTTCTAAATCAATCGACAAACCACCATCAACAGCAGCAGCTCTAACGTGACTTACATTTCTATCTGAGTACAGACATGCAGTTTGTCTGTAATTATTTCTGGTTCCTGTTCTGATTTGGGTCGATACGGCAGGAGCTCGGTGGTGTGGAGACGGGGGGGTTGGCAGCGGAGTGACAGACCGGACGGACGGCCACCGGGTTTGGCTTGATTTCTGCTTGGCTGCATAAGTGGGGTTAGGACCGCGGAACTGTAATTGTGCTAAGTATGAAGCTATTGCCCATGCGTTGATTGCTGCCAGGACGAGATGCAGTGTAATTAGAAGTGTTAATGCTGTCTACATTGCTGCTATTCAGTATCTATTGCATTCAATGACTTTGACTTAATTGTTGAATTGCTGACTGTTAATGCTGTCTACACTGCTGCTACTCAATAGCTTTTGAATGCAAATGGCCCTGTCTTAATGGCTGCTCATGTAATGAGATTTAGCGAATCTATTATGTGACGCATTCTGTGCTTCTGGGAATGATATTGTTGTTTAACAAATGTAAGGGTTGTGTTCGTGTTGCATGGGTGGGATCCCTTAGCGCTGCCCTGGTTTTATAGGGTGTAGTAGGAAGAGGGGGTTTAGCTTCCCAGTATTCCCTACTGCATCCTAGTAACGGTGTTCATTTAAATTGGTAAAAGTAATTATTTGCCTGGTAAACCGCCGTTACAGAATGATTTCCACACTGACTGCAGAATTTTCTTCTGAGCTGGAGTTTTGTGAAATCCTTTATTTTACACGCCCGCAATTGTACTGTGTGTGCAGAGGACATCTCAAACTGCATACATCATGACTTACCTCGCACCTGAAGAACTGCATGTCTTTCCCTGTGTGTCTGTGAACGAGGTCACTGTCTTACTGTGCTACGGTGCTGTGCCATTGTTCAACCCTGATACCGAGAAGAACAGAGTCTGATATGAACCAGTTTGATACATTATACAAGCCCCCCTAATATTCAATTTTCCTGGCCAGTTGTCTTCCACTGATCCCGGGACAGACATGTGGGCCCTGTTAGCTTTCTCTCCTGTGGTCTGAGTAAAAGCGCCTGGACTTTTCTAAGCCTCTTCTTGAGGTTGCCTCTTGGACCTCTTCTGTGCAGCTGCTCGTAATCAATTCCTTTACATTGACCATGCATCTCTCTCTGGATTACACTGTGAAAAAACCCCTGTTATTTCTACGGTAAAAAACTGGCAGCTGTAGTATAACATGTACAATGTATAACACAATACAGAATTCTTTTTTGTCAACTGTAAATTTCACAGTTGATAACACTGTTTACAGTAAATTACTCTAAAAATTGATATTTTGTAAACCTTTTTACAGTAAAAACATCTATAATATAAAGCGGTTTACAGTGAACTATTTTAAAACCACAAATATACTGTAAATCTAATTGCAATCTATTTAAGTGATAAACACCGTACAACTGTATGATGTATCATGTTTTTTTGACCAGCAGCTGTAGATGCCAGTAAGCTCTAGAGTTTGCCAAACCTGTTTATTTTTCAAAGAGAACATTGGCAGTGAGGTTTACCGTTACAAATGACCATCAGACATTTTAGCCCTGACCCAGGACAGCCTGCACCGTCCTCTGTTGTCCTCACACACTCAACCGAGAGAGAACTTAAAGAATATATATACTGAAAAATGTGTTCAAACCCCAGAACACTAGAGATGAATACTCCACAAGTGATGGTAGAGAAGATCGCACTCAGTATAAACAGTAACGTTATTAGGTTGACTAGAACAGAGGGCTGTACTACGAAGCGAGGTAACTGGCTTATCCAGGTAAGTTCAGGAGTAAGTTTGCGAGGTCGGGTGTAACTTCCCGGTTAACCCGCACTGCGAAGGTGGATAAGTTTTACCCGAGGTGTGCACTCATGGCAATATACACGCATCTCTACACTGTAATCTTCGTGGTTAACTCGGTGTTACTCTCTATAAGCACTGCCTCTCCGCCCACAGTCTTGTCGAGAAAAATGCTGGCACATTTGGAAGACCCAGTCGACATTGGGCACGGGTTGTGAGAGGCTCACTCCGCAAGGCGAGGGTGTGTAGAGACCGGGCAGCTCCTCTATCTTACCCCGATGATGCTCTCTATGAAAGATATTGATTCTGATCCGAGGGAATTCAGTGTCTTTGCCAGCTTCTAGGGCCAGACGTGTCAATGCCACTCGCCGGAGTGATGCCCTCGCTGTTGTCTTGCTGTGCGGTATTCTGCCAGCGGACACTTCATGTATCCCATCGGTGATGCTGCACATCTGAGCAAGAATACTGTGTGCCGTGCAGCTCGCAAAGTGGCTCTTGCTCTCTCTAAACTGCTGGATGCATGTGTTGTGTCCCTGGCCATTTAAGCCTTCTAAAGATCAAAGAGGCTTTTTATGCGATCACAGGTAATTCGCAATTTAGAAGTACTTGATCTATTTTCAATATGCATATGCTGGGCCTATATACACAACACATTTCTTTTCCATATGAATCCCGAGGGTGATTGGTGTGATTGACTACGCATATCCCCATTAGAGCACCCCTGGGAGAACATGAGGGGGATTATGGGAATAGGAAGTCATTTCACAGCATCAGTGTTCAGGTATTTGATCATATCGCATTTGATCTGACATGTAGGCTAGTCTACCTTATTTTCTCCTTAAAACTTCTACTTGCAGGTGCGCTTTCCACTGGGGCTGCAGCTGAAATGATTGTTAGAATGAAGTTATTCTACACAACAGCATTCAATTCATACAGGCAGCCCTACAGCCTGGGTGCTTTAGTAGATCTTAATTAATTAACAGTGAGTAACGGGTCAATTGCAGAGATGTAGCCCATGTGTAGGCTATAATTGAATTATCCTAATTGTTGTCACATATTTAGATAGACAATTTTACGTGTCCTTATGTCTCAATCATATTACAAAGAAAAGAAGAATCCGTGAGACAAAATCAAGAACATTTGACAAGAACACTTTTCTTACGATTGACTTTGTCTGCAATGCGCTGCCAACAAGCCTCCCTGGCTTTGTTGGCGCCACAGTGTTACATTTATCCGCTAACCTTTCTTTAAGCCCTCATATCCTGACATTATCAGCTGCATTATTCCGGGGACAGTCCGGCGCACAGACACTGCGCACCCACTTCACGCGAACTAACTCCAGTTAAGTTACACCGAGTCAACTAACTGACATCTTAACCACCGTCGTAGTACCGGTTAACACCAGTTTAGGTAATCCGAGCTTGTCAACCCTGACTTTCCTCGATAACCCCCAGTTAAATCTGAGTAGGTTAAACTCCCTTCGTAGTACACCCCTCAGCTCTAATCTAACATGTTTGTTCAATAAACAGGGATACAAAGTGAATTGTATGGCCGACTGGCCAGCTATGGAGAAATCAACGAACCCTCAATGGATGAGTTGGAGCAGTGCTGTCCAGGGTTCTAAAAAAGCCCCCGCTTCAGTCTTGACAAAAATGCATTCACCAATTGCTCTTAACAATTAGGCTAACAGAATAACAACAATAGGAAGCAGAAATGTGCGAACGTGATTCTCATGACCGTATCCTTATGTCACCTCATAAGGTTTAATAGCCGGTTAGACAAGTCCATCTTTAACATGTTTCTCTCCACTCATGATCAGAGAGATCTTTGATGAGGGTGAGGACTCTTGGTGTTGACTGATAGTTGCTTCTTGTTTTTCTGTTTCAACTTTTGTGCCCTTCTCTGGATTGATGCTGAAGAAACCCCTTTGTGAACACAAGAAATCATAATCAACCACTATATACAGTGATTTGTTCTAAAGGATGAAATTAATAGTTTTTATTTACCTCTGAAGGAACTCAAGTGTGGAGCACAGACCCACAGGATAGTGGATATTGAGGCAGAAGTAGCTTTCAAAATATCAAACAGATGGCAGAGATAAAGGTGGGATTTGGTGATTCACAACCATGCGGTCTATACTCCGCATGAACTGCCTTGAGGCATAGCCGGAGGTTGATGCAGGTTAGAAAATAGATCACAGCAAACAAGTCATTAGTAACATAAGAGTGATCTTAAGAAGTGCTAGTTCTGGTTCTTCCACATCCAGTGGTATTTCCAGTGGTATTTTCTCCTCCACATGACTGTAATACATCCTCCTGTTTGCTGGTTCAGATCTACTTCATTCATTTTAAAGCACAATCCCAGTAAATTGCTGGCATGAATTTCATGTCCCACTTTATGCAGCTATACGTGTCCTGAACAGCTGCCTTTTGTTCAGCTTGGACTTCCTCTGTGTCATACTAATCTGACGCCCATTTGCGCTTCATTATCCTTGGTGCTGAAGACCGCTTCACACTTTCGATTCGGGCTTGTAACTGCTTGACTAGTGAATGATACCCGGCTCCCACCACATCCCCTTCTATGACATCTTGCAGTGACTGTGGATACTTGGCAACCATTTTTTAACAACTTCTGTGGAGGCTTGTTTCCTGGGAGAAGCACAGGCATTCATCTCCGATGCAATAATCTGGATCATTTCTCTCCATAACTGTGGGCTTGGCCTTTTCCCCCTCTCCAAACACTGCATCAAGGCTTCAGGAAACTTCTCCCATGGAACAGGAGCATGTTGAGGAAGCTGGAGAGGTTAATGCTGACGGTTGTGGATTTCAGTGCTCTGTGCTGTAAAACAAAAATAATGAAATTAACAATGTATTGAATTATGTTTTATCTTTGGTTATACTAATTCAATTCATTTTGTTATAAGTACTGAAAGCAGATCAGCTTCTTTGATAAAATTCAAATCTTCAGTGGTCTCCACTCCCAGTGATTGTAGTATCTCCTCTACAATATTTAGAATGGAGGCTGGGAGGTCTGGCAACACCTTAGTAATGGCACTGCGTATTATGCTTTGCTCTGCATCATCCATTTCTGAGTATGAAAGGGTGAATAAAGCTCAATTACACATCAATCACACCAGAATGACAGCCCAAGGCATTCATTAATGTGACGGCACACTGTGTTTCAATGGAACTATTTGGTATCCATCCTTCATGATTGATTTTTATCCATTGCCATCTTACAAGTTATTGATGTTCAGACACTGCATCTTCTCATTGTCTTTCCTTACTGAGTACAGATGGTACTGAGGAAGGAATTCTGCTATTTACTTTGACACCAGAAAATGAACGGTGTCATTTTTTATCAACATAAGCACTAGTTCACCAAACTCCACAGAATCAATGTTCCCTGTAACAAGGATGATGTTCCCTTATACGGCATTTCTACTGTGACCCTTGTGTTACTCTCAGAGAAGCCAAACTGTCTGACTGCATCTTGAATAGCTTTGCTGTACAATGCTGTGTAAAATGGAGAACCACCTTCAACCCACTTGACCCATTGATCCTGCTGAAAGGTAAGCCTGGAACATCTGATGTCTTTCAGTGAGAGTAAGATGGAGGTTTCTGTAATTTTTCAAATTCCTTGCATATCTCTTAAAATAACTGTGCTTACTTTCAAAGTGCATTGTCCATAGACTCATCAAGGGGCCGAATTTCAGAGTCAGTGCTGGGTAATGGTGTAAAAAGTGATGTTTTGGTTTCAGATTACATTCTGGAAATACAGCTTTTCTTGACTCTAAATATTCTTGAATGACTATCAAAATATGCAATCTGAGGCATACTATGGATGAATGTGTATGCTTCCCTTTTTTATTAAATTGAAAAATAAATAGATAAAGAAATCAGCTTTGATATACTGTATTTGGAGTTTCATTAAATAATTCCCCTCTGCTTATCTATCTTTCTATCTACCCATCCATCTCTCTAATGTAGCTATCTATTGTCCACAAGCATTTTTGATCAAATTATAGTTTAATTAAAACAAATTACACAGGGCATAATAACACTCTAATTAAATGCACATTGTAACTGACTAAAACATATACATCATTTATTGTGAGATTTTAACACGCCACTGCAGTGCACAGTATGAATGTGACTTCCAGTATGAACAACCTAGTCGTTGATAATATAATGGGAACTATTAACAAAACACATGGCTGTTTTTCAGTAACTTGTTATATCAATAGTTATGGCTAAATTGCAATGTGCATATGTGGAGTGTCATTACACCATATCCTACCTCCTTTTGAGTACATGATTTATTAAAAAAAAAAAAAAACTGTCCCCCCCTGTGACCAGCAATGCAAAATAGTCTGCTGGGCAGTAGGACTACTTCTCTATCTTCTAAGCTACCTGTGCTCTCCCAGTCAAATCGCAGTAATCAAGTGTATCATGTTATAAATATTGGGGGTCGGAAGGGGGAGGGTTGGGTCAGTGCTAGTTCTGATTTATTAATCTATAAATACCCTAGCAACCAACTAATTCACCTTATGAACAACAAAGAAACACCCCAGCAGCCAAATCTTCATTTATACCCTGAAACACCCTAGGAACCACCAAGTGCACCCTAGCAATCACCTACAAACACTTTAGCAACTGTAGTACACATAGCTGCAATCTACAACCAATTAGTACCCTAACAAACTCCTAGTACACCACAGCAACCACCTTGTGCACCTTATCAAACACCTAGGAATACCATACCAACAACCTGTACTATCATAGCAACTCCAAACACTGCACATTAAGTGTCAGATTAGACCCATATTCACAAGGACATTACATAAAATGACAGTACATTGCAGTATATTTAAATACATGTTTTACCTTGAAATCAACAAATATATGCCAGATTTTTAACATTTTGTTTCTGTAGAAATAAAGGTATGTTTTTGCTTAATGGTAAAAGGTTTTATACTGTAAATTTAAATGTACACATCAGCAAAATCTGTAATTTATACAGAGCAATACCATACATTTAGGGAAATTACTTGCTTGTGACATTATGGTATTTTCCCATTCATTTGACCAGAATTGTATATTTTCACTGTAAAATTATGTGTTTTCTATATATTGTGACAGTAAAAATGAGTTATATGCTTCTTGATTTTGGGTAATTCAATGTATCTATTATGGTGATGTACTATTTAATGTTTTATGTTCTTTTACTGTTGCTATTTGTTGTTTTTTTAACTAATTTCTACAAACTTTTTTACAGTGTATTTTTATTATTATAAAGGGAAGCAAGAACTGGGAAGGCAGGTGCAGGGCGAATAGGAACAGAGGGTGGAAGCAAGAGTGCACAAGGGTGTATGGAATGTTAATGGGATGATAGAATGAGGAGAGGAGGGAGAAGGCAGGGAAATGGCGGCCCCTAGTGGGGATAGAGGGGGAGTGCTAGGGGACCATGACAGTTTGAGTAAAATGAACATTTGTGTTTTATTCTGTGAACTACTGATAACATTTCTCCCAAATTCCAAATAAAGATATTGTCATTTAGAGCATTTATTTTCAGACAATGACAACCGGTCAAAATAACAAAAAATATGCAGTGTTGTCAGACTTCGAATACTGCAAAGAAAATAAGTTCATATTCATTTTTAAACAACACAATACTAATGTTTTAACTTAAGATTTCAGAAATCAATATTTGGTGGAATAACCCTGATTTTCAATCACAGCTTTCATGCATCTTGGCATGCTCTCCACCAGTCTTCACATTGATGTTGGGTGATTTTATGCCACTCATGGCGAAAAAATTCAAGCAGCTCAGATTTGTTTGATGGCTTGTGACCATCCATCTTCCTCTTGATCATATTCCAGAGGTTTTCAATGGGGTTCAGGTCTGGAGATTGGGCTGGCCATGACAGGGTCTTGATCAGGTGGTCCTCCATCCACACCTTGATTGACCTGGCTGTGTGGCATGGAGCATTGTCCTGCTGGAAACACCAATCCTCAGAGCTGGGGAACATTGTCAGAGCAGAAGAAGCAATTTTTCTTCCAGGACAACCTTGTACATGGCTTGATTCATGCATCCTTCACAAAGACAAATCTGCCCGATTCCAGCCTTGCTGAAACACCCCCAGATCATCACCGAACCTCCAACAAATTTCACAGTGGGTGTGAGACTTAGTGGCTTTTAAGCCTCTCCAGGTCTCCGTCTAACCATTAGACGACCAGATGTTGGGCAAAGCTGAAAATTGGACTCATCAGAGAAGATGACCTTATTGCAGTCCTCTACGGTCCAATCCTTATGGTCTTTTGCAAACCTCAGCCTGGCTCTTCTTTGCTTCTCATTGATGAAGGGCTTTTTTTCTAGCTTGGCAGGACTTCAGCCCTGCCCTTAGGAGTCTGTTTCAAACCGTCCTCACCATGCACTTCACCCCAGCTGCTGTTTGCCATTCTTTTTGTAGGTCACTTGATTTCATCCTATGGTTGTTGAGTGACATTCGAATGAGTTGGCGGTCATCCCGGTCAGTGGGGAGTCGTTTTTGCCCTCTACGGTCTGTAGCTTTTTTGTCCCCAATGTCTGCTGCTTGACCTTGTTCTTATGAACCGCTGTCTTTGAAATTTTAAGGATGGAAGCAACCCAGGCTCACTGTATCTCACTGGCAGTAAAGCCAGAATTGAACCCTTTTCCTCACTCAAAACTTTCCTTTTCAACTCTCTTGGCATGGTCAATAGTTATTTTTTTATTCCAATTACTTTTAGGGTATTACTAGCACTGTTTTTGCAATCCAGCTAGTCCTATTGCAAGAGGATAGTAATGACCACAGTAGTGGTTTTTATACTTTTCCTCGTTAAATAAGATTTGGTTCAGGTGATCACCTAATCAGCAGCTCATTCAGTAGAATGGGGTGCGCCTGTATTAGAATTCAACAGACACACGAATGGAATGGCTGCCATGCATGTAGAGATTCTGATTTAAGAATAATTTGCAGTGGTCTCTTAATTTGTTCCAGAGCTGTACATGTTATTAATATTATCTTCAATACATTTGCAATACTAGTAAAGAACTACAAAATAACAAACTAAGACTACCCTAAAATGTAATCCTCTATAGCTTTATGTATCTCAGTGTTGTTATTGAAGCTCAGTGTGTGTGCAGTGCAGCTCCTCACAGGCTGTGTCCCATTTCACTGCCTTCACCCTCAGCACCTGCAGTAGGTCTCAGCTGCAGCAGTGCAGTCTCTGTGCAGTTCAGCTGAGGGAGGTTTTTGTACGACTGTGTAGCACGGTGTGAACACATACACACTGTTGAGATAGTGTTCACTCTGACAGTAGTAATCTCCTGCATCTTCAGGCTGGACTCCACTGATGGTCAGAGTGAAGTCAGTCCCAGATCCACTGCCACTGAATCGCTCTGGGATCCCAGACTGACGGGTAGTGGCAGCATAGATCAGGAGTTTAGGAGCTTCTCCAGGTTTCTGTTGGTACCAGGCTAGGTAGTGATAGCCACTATAAATGTACACTGCACTGCTGGTTTTACAGTTCACAGTGACCGTCTCTCCTTGTTGAACAGATTTGACTTGTGGAGTCTGAGTCACAGTAACCTGTCCTCTGGTTTCTAAACATAATAAACATATAGTTTAGTTAGTTATAGTCAAGTTAATGAAATTTAGTAAATATACACGTTTTTTTATCGTGTTATATTATGATTTTTCCTTTTTACTTTAATCAGAAGTTTTACATTAAATACATGAAGAATTGTATTAGTAAATAATAATTGATCTGTTGCTAAAATAGGAACACACATATTAGAAAATAATACATACAAAATTACAGTAAACACATTTCTCACCCTGAGTGCAGATGGCGAGAGCCCAGATGAAGACGGTGATGAAAGTCATTGTTGTTGTGGATTGTGTTGCCATGAAGGGCAGCTCTCAGTCATGAAGTGTTAAACTCACAGGGCTATAAACACTCCCAGAGCACTGAAGCATGTGCTGCC